>NC_134573.1:158849352-158916852 GCF_050947875.1 Dermacentor variabilis
CTCAAGTTCTGCTGAGTACATTTGGCCATGGTGCGTACGGCTTAATTAGCTAAGTAATTATTTATTTAGTAATTGATTTCTCGAACTATTCGTAGCTTACACTCTTCTGCTCCAGCATATCATAAATGCAACTATCGTTTGCGTAAAGCTCCCCGAGCTTACATCGGCATTTTGAGGCATCGAACTGAGCGTACCACATAAATGATATGTTGGCCATTACAGCGTTAAAGATGTAAGAACAACTGGCGGCGAGTGCTTCCTTCACTCTTTCGGCTGAATGCCAAAGCATTGTCACTGTCAAGTGGCAGTATTCATGCCATTCGAGTGCATGCGCTGTCCAGCAATGTAGCATATCGGTATGGCGTTCTGCTCCTGAGCAAAAGGTAGCATGTTCCTTACCCGGAGGTGTAATAAAAATAGTTATAGGGGGGCGACCCATAGGAAAGCGTAGCTTGCTTTTACGCTATGTGTAATCGCTTCTCAGCACAATGCGTTGGCGGGCTAGTTGGCTTTGGCGGGCTAGTAATCACTTCTGTTCTGTATTTTGCAGTGTAATTTCTTGTGTTCTGTATCTTGACCATTCAGAATAGTTGACTTTACATATGCGTGGTGTTCACTGAATTCATGCACAAAACTTTGCGATTCATGTACTGTTGGACTGTATTGTTTTCATACAACTGGTGTCGCACTGGGCGCCAAATTTGTGACATTATTCACTCTTTATGCGTGTATTTGTTTCCTTTACTAAGTGACAAGGAGTAGCCGGTGCCACCATAAAGGCACCAACCTCCTACTAATCATTTCAATAATTAAACAATAACAAAAAAGAATAATTGCCAGCTAAAACAGCTATAGCTGGCTTGACGACGGGAATGACATCGGCAGGACGGCTCACGTATTGTCAGGGTTGCGATGATGGCGAAGAAGGAAGCCCTGCCGCAAGTGTGAGCTAAGAATATAACTTTTTATTTGGCGAACTTATTAGAAGAAATACAAATAATGCTGGAATAACAACGACAATGCTCGTCGTTCATCCAATGTGACCCCGCGGATCGAATGTGTCCGCTATTCATACGCGACCTATCATACATTTCAGAACAATCACTCGTCCTCGCGTACATCCAAGGGTGTACGACACTATATATTCGCGAAGTGCGCATAGTCTCATCAGACATTGCCTCGTTTGCTATAGAATTCGCGACACTTCTAGTCGTGTCCTGCGCCGAGCGACAAAAGAGGGAGAGAGATGAAAGAAAAGAGGAAGACAGAGAGGCTAATGAAAACGAAAAATCCGGCTTGCTACAAAAGGGTGACTGCTCGAGTTGCTTGGTGAAACATACTTTAGACAAGAAAAAAAAATCCCTTGTAGTGCGCGAATCGTTATAGGAATGCTTGCTACCCTACACTGGGGCGAGAGGCAGAGAGAGAGAGAGAGAGAGAGAGAGAGAGCATAGACTCAATCCCAGCTGGTCACAACCACTGCACACACCTCACGCTGTCACAAGAAAGGAACCCGTGCGGCACAATGAAGTTTCCGCAGGTCTGTTGGCCGAGCGATAACTTGGGAGCAGTGACAGTACGGAGGAAACGAACACCGCCAAAAGTAAAAGAACGATGCGTGGCAATATATTTCAATGAATCATCACCGTCATATTTATCATCGTGATCGCGGACGCGGGATCAAAGTGGAGATATAACGGGCTTTTCTCCTACGGTGACTTGGTGATGGGAATGAAACAACCTGCGGCAAGCGCCACAACAAACTGTATGATGGGTGTCATGCCATGTATTTCTGAGTAACTTAATGGTGTATTTTAATGGCAAACAACGCTCACCCTAACGCGGCACAATACCACAGACTCACACCGGCACACACCCGACAACTATATGCAAGGTCTGCCACAGTGAGACAGCCACTTTAACTCACATGCTCTGAGACTGTAACGAAAGCCTGCACGTTGCTAACTCCGGAACCTTTGCGTCGCGGTGGGCCGCTACCTTGCGCAACCCCAGCATCGGCGACTAACTTTGGGCCGTGCAGCATGGGCCGTGCAGCAAGCCCGCGAGGCGGTGGTGAGGCAACACTTTGCTATCCCACGTGGGAGACCTAAGGCCCCGTCGGCGAAAGTTCTGCAGGACTATCAATAAAGTTGTTACCAACCAACCAGCCAACAACACTTACGAACCAATGAGCTCCGTGAATTCCGCCCCTGGTGTCCACCGAAAGGTTCGACAGTTCGCATGCCAGCGGTATTCTTGCTTTCCTATTTCCTTTACTAACGTATACAATGACCTGTTGCTGCTAATTCTACTACGACCACCGTTAAGAGCGCTCGCAGAAAAAACGCTTGAGAGCTCGCTAAAACAAAACGAAAAAAAAAACAGCAACTATATAGTCAAAATTAACCAGTCACACCCTAAATTAGCCTGTCTCAAAGTCTAGGTGTAGCGGTACGTATGGAGGAGCAAACATGCTGGTAAAAAAAAGAAATTCAGAAATTCAAATGCAACTCTTTTTTGGTCGTAGTGTCTTCAGCGTGATGGCTTCGGGGTTGTATCTCCCGGCCAACGAGGTCTTCCTCATTGTATAGAAAGATGACAGGCCTTTCATATTTCACTTTGTAGCTTTTAGTTTTTCAAGGCACGTCACAACACAGGGCTCACACTCGAAGAAAGAGTTGGCGTAATCGCTGTAGCTTTTTTCTTGTAAGACATCTAGCGCACAGCCTAAGGAAAAGTGTTCTCATTATACGTCTGTCTGGGCGGCGTCAATACGTATAAAAGCCGCCGCATTCAGATCGCTTGGGGGCGTTATCCAAGCGTTCCGGCCATGTGCTTTTTGTATTGTCTACCGAGTCTTGGCAGACGCCAACGCCCGGAGCAGTGTGGCGTGCACGGGATGTATTGTCCGTCGGCGCTTTGTTGCTGGGGGGGTCTTTTATTCGCCGCTGCGCGCAAAGTGTCGACGTGTTTTTTTTCTCGTGATTATTATTTTCTTTTATACTCTCTTATCCTCTCCGTCTCTCTGTACACATAACTTCCGACTTGGCTATTTTGTTGTTGCTCTTTTTTCTGGTAATACTGATATAGTAACCCAAAAAATGCAGCCCCTTTTCCAAACATCTTCCCGTAAACCTGCCACATGACCCCGAACCTAAAGAAAGGGGCACCGTGGCGGGGCCAATAGGCGTGTCCATGTCGGCATCGAGCAAACCGCGGCAGAGAACGGCGAGGCGTTTCCGAAAGACCACCAGGCTACTGGGCAGATTTCTGGCGGCAGTACATAACGACACTACTGCGAAAAGCCTCGGCGTTTTTATTTTCCTCCGCAGCCCTGCTCACTTTGCCCAAGTATACCCTGCCGTGTTCCACTGGGAACCCCGTAATTCTCTTACCTGCCTCACTGTGCCCATGCTGCGCATTTTTCTTTTCTTTCTTTCCAGACTCTCTGTTTCTTTTTCGAGCCGGGAAGTTTTACTGTTGGGGGTGTGGTAACGCATATAGACTATGATCCGGACTCTCCAGATGCGTCTCTCTCTCTCTTGCGCTCAGGCTGGCTGGTTCAAGCCCAGGGCGCCATCAGTGCTACGCTGAGATCGATAAGGGGAAGAGGAGGAGCGCAAAATAGTGAGAGAACGGAGCGATGGACACAAATCGCGTTATGTGGATGTCAAACACGCCTGCTAAGGCTCGGTGGAACCAGGAGGTTCTCGAGAGACGATGGGGAGTTAGGGGAAAACAAAGAAAAGAAGGCGTGCCTTGCCTCTTCCGAATACTCGTCGGATCGTCACTGTTAGGTCGGCTCACGGGGGGTGCGCTCCGGAGGCTGTGGGTCTTTCATTGCCGCCATAAATCCGAGAAAGTATAGATAAAGACGAATTACCCGGGGATGCACCTTGTAGCGTTAACACAGCAGTACGGTGTTAAGCGCCGGGCCGATCACAATGCCAGGCATGGTGGTGGTGGCTGTGCTATAACCCAAACACAAATAACTGTGGCAGTCCGTAGCAGACGTTCTACGGAGTCACGACAGACTGATTTGCCGTCTTTAGGCTTGGTCTTTTGTTGTTTTCGCTACATGAAGGTTATAAATTATAGGAAAAAAAAAAGATCACGTTTACTTTATTCGGCTTCTGTGTAGTCCATATGCATCGAAAGAAGGGAGAGAGAGAAAGTAACGGCAAATAGGTTTACCAGGTTGCTCGTGGCTTGATTCCCTACACTGGGAAAGAGGGAAAATAAGAAAGGGATAATGATGCGCTCGTGCTCATAGAAGCATTCGGGGCGTGTTCAAAGGCGCTCGCTAAGCTGAGTCATCCTTAAAAGGCGCAGCGGAGCTCTGGTAACACTTTGTTCATATGACGGCCGAGAACGTGGTCCCAATATTATCTTTTTTTTCTTCCCTAAACTCTATGTCGTCTAGTCAGTTTAAAGTGGCACGCAAAGTCTATCTTCACCGTACAAATCAGGGCAGTAGATAAGGATGTATACTCGAAACTGGTTCAAAGCGTGTACGGGGAAAAAGTTCATTAGCTCTCTGTATTCATTCTATCGACTTCGTAACACCGTCGAAATTTAATTTTCTAAGATGACGACAATGTGTGAGGGTGAATGCCCAGTAATTACAATTTTTAATCCACGCATACGACTAAAGTAATCCTGTGATTTGTACATATGCACGCGGTTTGGCTCTTTGACGGCTTAAGAGAAAAGGCTCGACCAAAGGCCAAGCTGGTAGCTTTGAGAAGCGTGCATATGTTTTCGCTTATATTGTCGTGTTTTCATTTTTGGGAGCTTCTTTTTGTTATTTTATCCTTCATTTTGCTCGCCTGGAGCAGCATACCACCTTTTTAGCCCTATGGTAACCTTTTCTGTTAATGTTAACCAGTGTCTTAAAGAAATATAAAAAGTAACACACGCTTTTTGGCCATTAAAGTCGTTACAATTCCTTACACAATAATATTCATGTCCTCCTGCTTCGGTGCCTTGTCAAGTACGTGGACCTTTACTCGTAGAAAATAAAGAAAATAAGGAACGCATCGTAAGGCTGACTGGTTATTTTGCGCCTGCAAGGTATGCGATAGATTGCCGGTCAACTAACGTAAGCCCGTGAGTGGCCAGTACGTCGGGTTTTGGGGAACGCGCTTGTCGATGCACGCATGCCTGTAAGCGGAGAACCATTGACTGGCAGAAAGAGATGCGTCATATTTCTGTCCGCCTGGCCAGCAACGGTCGGATGTCGAAGATTACGGAATCATTCCTATAGGAAGGCGGCATCTCGTTTCCCAACCGTATCGGACGCTTACGCGGCGCCTTCCTCTGTTTCGCCGCAGATATGGAGACACATGTACATGTAAACAAATGTTCGTGCATACCAACAACTGTGCATCCGTGCTCAAGAAGAGAGAGGGAAACGAAGTGCTCAAACGTTGAGCAATACAGAGCAGCCCCTAGGAGGAAGAGGGTATTGTTGGCGACAGTGGATGAAACCGCAGCGATATGGGCCAGGCAGGCCTGAACCCCAGACGTACTGCTCCCTGGACTCGAGTTGCCTCAGGCTTTGTGACAGCCGCAACAAGATGGAAGCGGAAGCTCGCAAGGGCCTGAGCGCGGAGATAACGACCGTGCTTGTCGCCATTCGTCGTATGTTCCTCTGTCTGCGGAGCGCCATGACGAACCTTCCCGGCCTGTAATATAAGAACCGCGCCGTTCGATGATTTTGCGCACGGTGGAGGCTCCCTTCTAAACGGTCGCGCGCGGAGATACTTGCAAGCGCGTGGAGCTCTTTCGCGTTGGCAACCTTGAGTCGCCGAGACTGCGTTCATGCTGGGATCATACGGTACTTTGTTGTGGACAGCAGCGAAATTCGATTAGCGCTCATCGATTTTATTCGGCAACGTCCTTAAGCTGAGTGTTTGATCCAGGTTTATATTACGGTTATGACAGTGTGCTTGTATGCTATCACCTTTAGTGCAAATTTTATGCACGTTCAGTAATTCGCGTGTCCGCTCGTGCGGCACCTATCTACGTAGCTTTTATTCTGATTGTTTCCTTTCTTCTGTATCACTCGTGATTTGAACATGTGTGGCATGTTTGACCTTTTCTTTTTAACATTTTACTGCTACAGTGGTCGATAGCTCAAAACGTCCGTTTGCCACTCCGTCCGTCCATTCTGTAAGGCTGGCGATGGCCTCTGTCGTCATCGACGCTATCGTGTCGTCGTCGTGCCGCCCCTTCATCCCCAGCTTCACTATCGCCACACCACGATGAAAACTTTGCCCACCTGCCCACCACCACCGCCCACATTGCTCACGCTGCAGTCAACAGAAGACCCAGCCAAAATGATCCTACCACAGCAAACCGACCTTTTATATCACATTCTGACCTACACAGTAGCGCTAGTAAGCGCATATCTGTTCTCTGTAATCAAACAATAAATAAGTACACAATAACTGCATAATATGCAGTAATTTGCTGGTCTTAAGGCACTCAGACGTGCTAATGTAGCAGCATGATATTCGGCGCTTTCATAATGGAGGTGAGACACCTAAGTTGCTGCATGATATAAGACGGTAAATACGAACAGGGGCAAAAACTCGTGGAGGGTAGCCAAATAAGCGCTTAAAAAAGACTGCCGACTATTGACTCTAGAATTCGAAATTGTTTTACTGCGACAATTCTGATATTATTCTTCAGCCGCAACAATAATTTCCCAAACCGCTCTATAGCCCCTGAATTCTCCCCCACATCCGTATAAGTGGGCGTGCGCCATTACTTGAGGAAGAAACGACCACCCAGTATGACAGTATCCACTGTGGAAGAGCGCCGCTGTCGCAGTAAATGAGTTCAATCCCGAAGGGACCGTGGAAGTCCGCTCCTGTTCTTTTTACTACGATTAGCTTTCTTAGGATGCTTCACGCACTTTAAATATCTAACCGTTTTTCTAACCGTTTCTTGGGGTTTTTTCCCCCAACTTGGATCACAGCGTAATCCATAGCCTAATGGGTAGAGAGCGCATTCGGCTGCTGTGCTGAGAGTACTGTGTTCGAAGCAACCGTTGGACCAACTTGGCTCACCGAAAATGCGGCATTGGGCATGTGCCGCTCTTTAACGAACCTATTTGACACCAACTCGGGACACCCATTCTGTGCCACTGGTATGCCAGGACGCACAAAACGCCCGTGTAACGTGCGCCGGGCGCACGTCAAAGAACTACAAATGGTTAAACTGTGCTTCATAATCAGATCGTGGTTTCGGCACGTAAAAGCTCAGAAACTAATTTCGGTACGTCATAAAGCCGTTTTAAGTCAGAAAAGGACGAAGTTTAGGCAAATCCATCCTATACTACATAATCGATGGGGCATGCGCAGAGGCACACTCATAATGATTTACCGCATGTATATGCGACCTATATTAGAGTTCGGCTGTGTGTTATTATCCGGCGCCTCTGCTTACAAGCAACGCCTACTAGTTTTGCTGGAACGTGAAGTGCTTCGCTTATGTCTGGGGCTACCAAAGTTTGTAGCCAACGCTGTGCTCTACAAGGAATCACGATTACTTTCCCTTGAAATGAGACCTGAAATACTCACCGTTCAAACATTCATAAGGCTCTTTGAATCCCTGCTAGGAAGGTCCCAGTCCATCTTCATCAAGCAGCAAGCCCATCTCTTTGGAGTCAAATGGCCTCGGTTTGACACGCCACAAGTGATTATATCACAATGGTTATTGCATCCCTTAGATGTAAATATAAATGATGTAATCACAGTAAACAGCATCTCACTTATTATGAATTAAGTCATCATTACTTATGATGACTTATACCCAAATAATGCAAAACAGCTTCCCTCGCATATTCTTAACGGCATACTCCAGGGTCCCTTGAATCAGCTCCACACTAACGTAATTACAGCAACAGATGCTTCGCAGAGTGAGGAAAAGGCCAGAGTTGGAATTTTTTCATCATTGGATTGGTCTTTTTCTATTCGGCTTGCCGACTTCACTCCAATATACCTAGCGGAATTCCTAACTGTTGTCCTAGCTTTATGTAAGCTACAGTCTTCCAGGACAACCGCGGTAATAATAACAGATTCTTTGTCGCTGTGCACCTCACTTACTGCTCCCGGCGAGTCGCATATATTAAAAGCTTTGTACTCACTGGCTTCAAGTTATGTGCGGAGTTTACGATTAATATGGGTGCCTGGGCACAAAGGCATTATTTATGAATGAAGTGGCAGACAGCTTGACCAAGGCTTCTGTCAGCGGCCCGGTGCTTATCCTTCTTCCAACGATGGGTTTTATCACGTCTGTCAGGTTTAGACGATGCATCCTTTTAACATCAAAATCAAATCTTAAATCATCCTCGGAACCACACCACTTACAACTCCCTTGGAGGAGGAAATTTTACAAAACAAGGCAAATGGAAGTGACATTAACGAGACTGCGTTGTCGAGTCCCATCTCTAAATTTTTACATGAACTGATCTGGTCTGGAAATATCCCCTTTGTGCCATTTTTGCAACTCATTAGAGACGATCGAACACTACTTACTGGAATGCCGGCGTTTCCCCTCCCTGACAAAAATGGCATTAGAAATTACAGTGCGACAGCTCGACCTGCCATTGGACACTCCAGTGACTGCTGTCTTTCGGAGCGTCTGTGCTTGGGAATTCGCACAGGAATGTGTGCATCGCCTTAGAAAAATACATTATTGAATCACACCGATTTCATTGTTGACCGTATTATTCATTTCACTCTCTTTTCATTGCCGCATTTATATTATATATAATATGTTTTTTTTTCTCTTGATTGAATGACAGTCTACTGAACCGTCTTGAACTTTCCTCGCTTCAATTTATGCAAAAAATTATAGATTTTTAAATTCGTTACCTGAACACATAAGCAAAAGCTGCCCGACTCTTGGCCAATCCATGTGAGTGGGTATGCGCCAAACTCAAGGGAATCATCATCATCATATCCTTGCCCTGCTGGCCGAAACGAGACACTTGCAGCTCTACCGGGCACTGTAGCGAGTCCTTGTGATTTTTGTAGGAAACTCGATGCCCTTTAAAGGGACGGCGGGGGGGGGGGGGACATCGTTTGGCAGCGGCCCCTGTACGTGACGCGGGACGCTCGCAGGCGGTAGACACGCCGCGCACACGAGGCTGTCGCATAGCGTGACTAAATAAAAGGCCGAGCGCGGTCGATGCTTCACTCCATTTAGCGGGGATGGGGGAGCCGAGCGGTATATAACCTCGCTCTGGTAGCGCGTCACCCTGCAATCGACCGTGCGCTCCGCCGTTCGCGTCTACTATATAACTATATGGCACGGACGTGCAGACGTCGCGCTCGGACCCACCCCCCCCATGCGTTGCAACCAACTAGTGGCCTTTCACCATTTCGGAAATAGAAGCACGAGCCGCGGCGCGGGGTCTCCACGGCCGTACGTCGAGTCGATCGCGTTCGGACGCACAGGTCGGATTTCCTGCTCACCGCCCCGCGTGCGCATTTGTGCGGCGCGCCGAAGGTGGGCACCCGTCGGTCGCAGCGGCGTGCCGTTATCTTGATTTCGTTGGTTTACGAGACACTTACGAGTTAACGTGGCCATTGAATAACGAAACGTTGGGGTCGCAAGGCTGGCGAGATCACACCGCCGTGACACCTGCTGCAGCGAACACAAAAGTGTGCAGGACCTGGGCGTGACAAGGGAATGGAGTGAACGTGACAGGCACAAACGTAAATAAAAGGCACGCGAGAGTCAAGTACAGTAGCCGTCAGTAATCGGAGGCGAGGACCAATGCTGCCACCGCTCTCATTCGTACTCGCTGATGGGACCGTGGCGCAAGTTCTGCTTCTGCAGTTAGATGGCGGCACTCGTGGTGGATCAGTCGTGACTTCAGTTCTTTGCAATTCATAAAGAGGGAAGTTCCCAAACGTCTGCTCAGCCTTCGCCCATAAGCAGCCGCACTTGCAACAAGGCACTGTTGCACGATACAGCCTGGTCCAGGAAAACCGTTGTTCCAGAGAAGAAGAAAAAAAAAAATCCGAAAGAACACTGCTATCAAGCACATTTTGTGTTCTTTCCTTTGTCGCAAACGAATTCCGCGGCGCTGCTTGTAAGCAGTAACGCTTCGTCCCCCGGCACCAAAAAACTATAATTGGTCTCATGGACCCGAAAGCCTAGGCCCTACTGACGTGCATCACCTAGTTGTTACACTGAATTTGGGCTACAACGCGAGCATCAGGACGTGGAAGCGAACAAGCGCTGCGAGGGAACGCTTTCTTTCTTGATGCGGTTGTTCGTGTTTATAAGTTTTCGCTATGCATCTTGAATCACTACGCTTTCAACCCAGGAGGGCTCGCGAGCTTGAACTCACCCGATGAGAAACGCACCGAACGACAACATAAGGAAAGCGTTATCCCACCTCCACAAAAAACAAAAAGAACAAAAAAGTAATAAAGCATATCTTCGAAAGGGGCGCAAGAAAATACCAGGGTTCGGGGAGCAACAACAAAGGCGTGAACAGGTCAAGAACTTCCGCTGCAAAACATTCTCGACAGTAGGAACAATAACAGACAGGTCAACAAACACCGCGTCCACTCTTCAGGAAACAACGTTACCCGAGAAACTTGGTGTGAGAGTAAACAACCTTCGCGGCTGAACAGACTCCCGCCATATACTCAGAACAAAAGAAAACGAAGGTAGCATAGGGATGGTCGCCCTACAGGACCATTCATAGGAAAGACGCTCGCGGTAGGTCCAACCGAGAGGCAAGCTTCAGGCCACCGCGCGTCATGAACCGCTAGCGCTCAAGAGCACTCTTCGCCAGGGCAAGCACGCGCTCAGGCTACCTCGCGCAAGAGGTGAGTGAGTGAGTGAGTGTGTAGGTGAGGGAGTGAGTGGGCGGGTGAGGGAGTGAGTGAGGAGTGAGCAGGTGGGTGAGCGAGAGTGAGTGAGTGAGACTTTGCCGCTGTGGTGCTTATTAAGAAGTGCTTTTGGGTATGTTTCCGCTCACTCGAGAACGCAATCGAACAAGTGACTGAGTCTGGAAGAGAAAGGGGAGAGAAGAAAGGTGCGGAGCGAGCAATTTAATGGACAAGTGCTCTTGTCACTGCTCCGGTACATGCGCACGCGGGTGTTTCGGTTATGCGGTTCGCAACGTGTAAGCGAGTGGTCCGGTCAGTGAGTGAGTCGCTTGTAGAGTGAGTGACAAGGTGAATTATAGTTCAGAGACAATGTGTCCGGCCCCGATAGAAACCGCACGTTCAGCTTTGCGCAACGCCGTAGAAGTGCGGAGTGCATGCCGCGAGTGCCGGGCGCGTCCCTGCCACGGCTGACGGGGCACGGCGTGTCGCAGTCTGCGTAGTGTGCCGGACACAAACCGTCCAGCGCACCGGGCGCACTCTGGTGGTGGTGCCGCTGCCGTGTGCAATGACGCGCGGCTCGACAGGGGCCCCAGTCGCGTATGCGGTACGACACCGAGTCGGGGAACACAACACTGGAGGGAGGCGGCGGGGGGTGGGGGGGGGGGGGTGGAGAGGTGAGGGAGGGGCTGCATATCGCGTGTGTTCGACCGCAGTAGCAGCAGCACCACCGCATGCGGAGGCGGCGAGAACGGGGCACGTTCTTTTTTTTTTTTTTTTGTCGCGCGCTGTCGTTCCGAGGTCGATCGCGAGCGCGAGGGGACGGACCAAAGCAGGGCTTTGCACTTCGTGCGAAGGCCGCGAATTAGCCGGAATCGCCATTGTTAACTACGTCGCTGGCGGCTGGGGCGGGGCCCCGACGCGCAGGCACGTTTTCTGCGTGTGTGGTGGCTCTGGCGTTCTGTTTGGCGTTCGAGGGAGCCACGTGCCACAACTTTAGGTATTCGTGATTGCTGCCCTCACAGTACGTACGCCTTTGGAGAGCTGACCAAGAAAATTAAAGGCCAATGCTTGGGAGGAGTGAAGAGGAGGGTGAGAAGTGCGAATAAGTAGCAAATAAATATTGGCTCAGCGTTCATGCACCTATGCCGCCTATTGATTTCCTCTTTGCCACTTTTTCGTAGCGATGTTCTTTCATTTCTACCATTGCCTCCTATTCCATTGGACAAGGGCACGTTCGGGTACACACGATGTCCGTTCAAGTGCTAGTGCCACCAAGGCCAGTCCCGTTTTACCTGTAGCTGTATGTTTCCGCTGTCGCTAAACCGATTATATTGCCCCGTCCGTCCTTCTAGGACGGCCCCGAGGCACCCGAGCTCCGGAAGTGATTCGTACCACCTGAAGAATCAGGGACATCATTTCTTTCTTTTTTTTTTGTTCCTTGATATCAACATTCTTTGTATGTCGGAACCTTGACACAAAGGATTCGTTCGCGCTGATGTCGCAGACGTATAACGAACATGGTACAGCAGACTACGAGTCACGTTTATGGCCATAATATACAACTCATTGTCGGTTTCGCGAAGTTTTTTTGGCCCACGGGTTTATTTGCTCAGGAGTTAAGTACAAGAGGCCCCCGAGTATTCTGAGTTGCAGGGCTGACTTTATGACTGTCGTGCTTCGTCATAATACCGTCTCCTACCACCGCACTCTCGGAACCCCTTTCAGCAGAGTGGGATTTGTTGCAGCATGTTCTCACCTCGAACACAGGTCTAAAAGAGCCGCTACCAGGCGCGGCTCGAAGTTTTTCCGTAGAGTGGTCATATTCTCAGTTATGATGATGATGATGATGATGATGGTAACAACCATGAGTCAGGGCTAATAATTATATTCGTTCCATAAGGGCGTATGTGCTTTGGTAGCCTCACCGTAATATAGATATGTATTGCTGTGATATAATTTAGCTTGCATGTACAAATATTGCCGGCAAACGGAGGCCTCAGCAACAGTCGTATAGAAAGAAAGAGCGCAGGAAGAGATAATGAGAGAAAAGCTCCTACGTCATCCTCAGTGCAATTGTCGACAGCCCCACACATTATTATTATTATTATTATTATTATTATTATTATTATTATTATTATTATTATTATTATTATTATTATTATTATTATTATTATTATTATTATTATTATTGCATACATGAAACAAATACAGAGGGGAGCAAGAACTAGCTCTAAGGAGACATTCACACACTTTCTCTGTGTGTGCCCTCGCTGTAGCGCCGAGAGGCAACTGATGTGCACAGTGCTTGATAGACTACACAATCGTCCCCTATCGGAACAGAAAGTTCTAGGTCGATGTTCCCAAAGGAACTACGCGCAGAAGCCTATAACTGAGTTGCGGAAGTTCAAGAGGTCTACCAGCCTACGTGAAAGATTTTGAGAACGCTGACTGTCTGCTCAAGAGTGCAGGGTGTGTAAAGAAAGGTAAAAAAAAAAAACTTAACGAGTGCGAAGACACACATTGACTAGTTACATAACGGCGTGCCACCCACGAAAGAAAGGCGTCTTTCCCTGCGGCATGCTCGCGAAGGAGTCCATACGGCATCACTTTGCACCACCCACTTAGTAGTATGGCGCTTAGTAGCTATGACGCCCCGTCATAGCTACTAAGAGCCTAATTGGCCGTACGTTTCCTCGTGCATTCTTGATTCGATACCGTCGGCGAAGAGGCCTAGCGCGCGGACCTTGCTTAAACATTGCAATGTGCGCTCATGGTTTCAATGCTAAATGCATGCCTTTCCTGGTGTACTGAAATACACATGCGCTGCACTGGCCATGTGCCTTGATCGTATATGCACTAGTGTTAAGGCAGACTTTTCACTTAAAGGAACTTAGAAAGCTTTCACTGCTTTCATCTGCGAGAATGTGACTGGCGACGCAGCACACTTGTAGCCTTAGAGCAAGCGTTCGCGTGGGAAGCGACGTATAGCGGGTTCGAATCCGGCCGTCGACTATGACCTGTCCTTGTGACGCTACCCGTGGTACAGAAGACGCAGTTGGTGCGAGTATTTGGAAAGTTCATGCACGGATGGAGACTTGACCTCTGACGCGAATCAGTGTTTCGCACCTAAAACGTTTCCTGAGAGGAAATCCTTAATGGCAACACAAAGGTAAGCCAGCATTAGTAATCTTTGATGTGCTCGCTATGCCACAAGGAGACGGTACTGTGCAGACGGCTTGTTAGCGCTATGGGAACACACTTAATCTCGTACAGTGACTCATGTCAGTTCTTTTTTAACATCTTTAGCCTGCATGATCTTCTACTCATTATTGCTAAATCAACCAGAACCTCCTGGATGACACACAGGCATGCGAGGCACTTGACTTTGTGCCATCTAAGAAGGCTGATCTAAAACGTGTGAGAAAGTACGTTTCCTTGTAGTTCACGCAGTACACAAGCGGCGAACAAGGGACGAATTTCGATCGTCTCCGGACACCTGGCCTCGTTCGGCTGACGCCTGCGCTTACAAAACATTTGACTTCCGCCAACGACTAAGCTAGGCCAGATATGTTCGCCCAGCGTGCGTCACAACAGCAAGCTACCGATGCACGGCAGGAAGCCTGCGCGTCGCGTGAAATTACACCATTTATAAAGGCCGATTCTATTATTGCAAAGCACTGTCCTCACACCTGAGTTGTCAACACGCTGAGCGCTGATGTCGGGTTGTATAGAAACGTATGGTTGCGCGAACATTGAAATTACGCCATATTACGTGATGCGCGCACACGGCTGTCTCAAGATAGTGTCGCATTGCCTAATTAAAGCTACGGACCGTGCTACGACACTCGAGGATGAGAAGACGGAGCTCGCATATCGAGAAACATGCACCTCAGACACATTCTCATTTGCGGCGCTCTTGATTGGCTGAACTCAGCTGTGGCTTTCACTTCAGTGTCACAGTATTCGAAACAGAAACGGTGTTGGTTCAAACGAATGGCGCGGCACTTTCTTCTGCTTCTAACTTGGCTACTTTCATACTGAATGTCAACGCTTATATCTATGGTCAAAATAAGTGACTCTTTCTATTCCCCTTTTCCTTTCCCCCAGCGTAGAATAGCCAACCGGACTGCTAACTTGTTAACATCCCTGCCTTACTTTTTTTCTAATGATTGATTCTTCTCTAAGAATGAACTGAGCCCATGGCTAAAGTCCAGCAGACAGAATAAAGTTCCTACTACAATCGCGGAACTCAATGTCATCGGATGTAACTATAAAGTGGCACCCATTTTATAGTTACACACTTTAGCGACACTGAACAATTAAACACTGTGAATAGTGTGAAATAAAAATTTAACTCTATCGGGAGAACTTGTGCCCAGAAAATGTGCATGCAGAAACTGCTCTAGGAGTTGTCTAAATATGCTACTTCCTGATCTCCACGCAGCCCGGTGTCATTATCAATGTTATGAATCTTGATACGACCAATATAAACGACAGCGCTGCGGCGACGCGAACTGTTGCGGAAAGCGGCGCAAGTTGAATTGATGACGCAAGCAAACTACTGAAGGTGATTGCGACAGGTGCGCTAATGATGTTCCGATCATTATAAGTCGTTATCGTTCTTTAGCACCTTATCCATCCTCGTCGAACCATTATAAACTGTGATCAACTGTACTCCGGCGGCGATAGCGTATGCCGCGACCGCGAAAGCCTGTGTTTGCGCCGCTTTATTCGCATTGAAGCGAGACGCGCGATCCCCATCTTGAAAGCGATTTGCGACGGGGACGCAGTGTGCCGAGTGCTGATAGCTTCGTGTGTGCTGTGTTCTCGCCGCTGCTGCGACGCCGTTTCTCGAAGCTCGACCGACGTTACTATTGGGTAGTGTGGCGTTGTCGGCGGGCTGCAGGCGTCCGGTAGACCATGGCGACCAGGCAAGGACGAGACAATTTCTAGTGCTAAACTGGCACTGTTTAGTCAACGGTTGGTGAAAGATCAGAAGAGAATGAATGATGATCAAAAGTACACTGCGGGGCCTCTTAAATAGGTCCACTAAAATCGTAGGCGGGATCTTGCTCACGTCAACGTCACGTGACACGCACTGAGTCCCCCTCGTTGATTTTCGGCTGCTCCCACTTTCCTGGGCGATGTTTTCCCCAGCTTGCCTCCGCTGGTGGCAACCCGCGGGTCTGGTCGGGGATGGGTAGCTGATCCATTCTCCCAGGTGACGTTTTCACAAGCGTGTCTCCGCTGGCGGCAACCCGGGGGTCCTGTCTGGTTCGCGGAACGCGTTCTCCCCTAGAGTTGGACAGTTCGCGAAAAGTTCTCCCCTTGGTCGCACACACACAAAGGGGCTTGTCATCATTGCGGGGCGCCTGCCAGAGCGGCAACCACTCTATACAACCATAGCAAATTAGAAATCCATCTTCCGTTTCGGCTAGGCATGGTCTTTGAGCATCCTTTTTGCCCGGGGTGTTACACGTCAACCGCAACACCGCTTAGTTGGCGTTGAAGCGAGAGGGAGCACGAAGATAAATTCGCTCGCTGCGGCGGGCCCTATCTTAAAAGCCCTGGTTTTATGTGATGCACGGACGGGTTCCTTTGTTGGGTGGGCACAGAAATGCTTACGCATTTAAAAGAAGCGCATTAGGTACACTCGTGACGTTTGCTGTATCAGAAACCAAGAATGTTCTTCGCACTCTGCGGCACGAACTTTGCCAAGACACATGTTTCCACGATATGCAAAGTCTTCACTCCTATGCAGAATTGACCCGTTCCTACGGTTTTCACCACACCGAAAGATTGACCGCACGTTTGGCACGTTTCTCCATCGTTTGCGATTAGATGTGGCCTGCACGCCTCACCTCTTGTGCCGCATCAAAAAACGAACGCCCCCACATTGTAGTTACTGTGACAACTGCGACGCCTCAGTGTCCTCTCACATTTAGCAAACTGCTTGGACCATGGTCATTCCCTGAAAAGCAGAGGCGACTGTAAGTGCCCTTCGCGACTTTTTAGTGGAGACAAATCTTACGGTCTGCCTACAAGTGGCATTACTATTTTGTTTTCTACAATGTGGTTCTTTTAAACTGATCTAATTTCGCGGTGGTGTTGTCCTTATATGTGTACATGAAGAAACTTGTGTGAACTCCTTCACCCCTGTGGTCATCCTATAGTTACTGGACTGTGATGTCGGTGTAGGTGCCCGTAGATGAGACGACACTCATGTGTTTCTGTTCGTGAATGTATTGTGTTCCTTGAGGTCTTTCTTTTTTATTGCGTAACAAATCTGAGATTTTGGGATAACCAGTTCTTATTATCCTACCTTCTCATGCTTCTACATCTAAACGAGAAAAAAAAACAAGCAACACTCAAACCACCATGATTGCGGCGATCAGTGTCATCGGTTGTCGAATACGAGCTCACAGTTGAAGTCCGTCCGCTGTTTACTAATGTACCACTGCACCAGCTCTGCAATGCAAAGTATTTTTCGTCAATAGATCTCAAGACTGGCCGCTGGCACATTGAAATCAGTGAGAAGGATCGAGTCCTCGAGTATGCACTTGAGAGTGTACAACACTATCCGCATCGCGTGCGCGATCCGATAAAACAAGTCCCGTGGACAAGATTCTCTCCTTACAGAATTTGCGACAACATTCACAAAATGTAGGATACATACATTAGTTTCGTCTTACGTCGAATGATAGCCTGATAACAGTGGTATTATGGCGAAACACTGTCACCAGCAAGAAGTAAAACACCGTACGCGTGTCAATGTTTACACGCGAAGAAAAATCGGAGACAAGCAAAGGAGAGCGAATTACTGTGGCGTCTGTTATATTCCAACTGCCGCTGTACTATAATCAAGTTTGTTCCTCTCTACGACACGCTGAAAGCAATGTTCACCCAAGCGCGTAATGACCCGAGCTTCAACGCTTTTTCTCGGTTGAGTTGGCTCGCAATCGTTCCTTTTGCAGAGCTTTTCCAACAGGGCGTAAGAACCGCTGAGTTGAGCGCGATTGTGAAATTGCGAAGGAGATGCTCCCCTCATGCGTTGCGGAAGTATTTGCTGTAGAGATGCCTGACGCAGTTACCGAGAGGAAGAGGGTCACAATGTGCGGTGGTAAACGTAAACGTGCTTTGCGTCCCCCTGCTTAGAACATGAGCGTGAACGCCAGTTGGCGATGTTTGTCACAATACGCCAATGACTGCACCCACCGCGGTAGCTTAGTGGCTATGGCGTTTCGCTGCTAAGCTCAAGGTCGCGGGCTCGATCCTGGTCGCAGGATGTGGTGTGGTGGGTGGGGGCGAAATTAAAGAACACTCGTGTACCTATATTTAGATGCACGGTAAAAAGAGCTCCATGGTATCAAAAGTGTTCAGTAGTTCTCCACTACGGCGTGCCTCATAATCAGATCGTCGTTTTGGCGCGTATAACTCTGAAGTTAATTTTTAATCTACATCATAATTACTTAGGCACTACAAGGGGTTATGCGCGAACTGCAGCGCAGATACTTTCGTTTAACTAATACGGCAGCTGAGCTTATATGTATGAACGCTGTTGTTGTTTTTTTGCTTTAGTTGTAGATGGTTCTCCGTACACGTTGGAATTGTTCCTAAGAGCAATTTCTGCCCAATCCTGATGCTGGAAACATTATTAGAGAAAGCGGCCAGCCATCTATATAGAGCACTTATGTTTTAAAGCTTTGAGAATATGGCTCCTGGTGTTTTGTTTTTTGTTTCGCTTTGCCCAGGCTCCAACCCGCTGCTAATGAGTTCTCGACTAAATGCTTGTCAGAAGGCGACTATTTTTTCTATGTCTGACCATGTCTCCTTCGAGCTCCTTTTCACTCTCTTTCTCTTTCTTTCTTTTTCATGGAGGATAACCAACGAGAATGTGTTATAAGGCAGATAAAGATGCGTTATTTGTGGTTACTAGTGTTATCAGATAATAATGCAAGGCACGAGTTAAGTCCAGAGCCTCCGAAAGACGAATTTCGCGACTCTCTGCTTCTGTGACCCGGATTCACGTTCTACGAGACGACGTGATCATTGCAACACGTGAACGGTTTAGACAGCTTGACTTCCTTACTTTATTTACTTTTCGAAGGGAGGTGTCAGTGGTGGTGTTCTCGTACCGTGTAATTTAGAGGCGATTTTAGCCTCTATCGTTCGGGACTGCCGTGTCGAAAATAATCTGTTCTCAGAAGAAACGCCTTACAAAGTACCATATAGATGTGTTTATGACGCTAGAAGACTCACAAATTTCTTGGCATAATCATTGATAGAGATCTCTCATGGAGCCCCCACGTGACCTACTTGAAGAAGCGTCTGACAGCAATCTCCCAACTTTTCAAGTTTCTAGGAGGAAAGACTTGGGGAATGTCAGTGCATGCAATGTTGGAATTGTACAGGGCTCTTTTTCTGGGCTTCTTGAGATACAGTTTGCCCGTACTGACCAACACCTGCCAGACAAATCTCCGTGCTCTACAGGCTATTCAAGCTCGGGCTCTCAGGGTTTGTCTTGGTTTGCCAAAATGCACATCGATAGCAGCGACTATTGCGATTGCTCGGGACCAACCTATACAAACACACATTGCGGTAGAAGTGTTGAGAGTGCACATTAGGCACGTTGCCCGTGCCTGTTCCCACCATCTGGCAACACTACCGTCAGAAAGGCCGCAGGCAGCATTTTGTACTACGATTTCGGAGTATTCCACCTGCCTCCCGTCAGGCTTCACCCCCGCAACTAAGCCATCGATTCCTCCATGGTGTTTGGCTCGACCCGCAGTGCACCTCACCGTACCAGGAATCAGGAAAAAATCTGAGCTGTCATCACCTGCTCTTAAACAACTAACTCTGCTCCTTTTGCACGAGAAGTACGCCGAACACGTACATATTTATACTGCTGGATCGACAACTCTCCAGTGTTCCTCTGGAGCCGTGGTCTTCCCAGCGAAAGCCACCACCATCAGTTTCAAGACATGTCACCCAACGACACCGATGGCCGCGGAACTTGCAGCCCTTCGCGCTGCACTTCGTCTCGTCAGCCAAGAGCAACCTCGAAGGTGGTCAATATTCAGTGACTCGAAGGCTGCACTGCAATCTTTGCTATCGGCCCTGCGGCGCGGACCACACGAACAACTGGTATTTGAGATTAGAGAACTCATTCATACCTTAACTGAGAAAGGACACCACGTGACATTTCAGTGGCTTCCAAGTCACTGCGGAGTCATAGGGAATGAACACGCTGACAACGCTGCTCGGTCGGCTCTTCAAGGGGACGAAGTGGAGCCGATACCGTTATCAAGGACAGATGCCGCTCGAAAACTTCGAATGATCAGCCGTGACATCACGTTCTCCTTGTGGAACGCTGGAAGTTTTCACGACTACCGACTCCACAATCTTGACTACTCTCTACGCCTTTGTATTCCAGCTGGACTCTGCCGTCGCGAAGCTACCCTGCTTTGTCGACTATGGCTAGGGGTGGCTTTCACCAAGTCTTTCGCTTACCGAATTGGATGGGCCGACGACGCCACGTGTGAGGACTGTGGTAACGAGGAGACTTTTCAACACCTTCTTTGTGACTGTCCTCGATATAATTTACAGAGACAATCACTCGCAACCGCGATAGCGCGCTTTGACCAAAGACCTCTCACAGAGGAACTTATTTTACAATACCGCCATCACAAGCCATCGCAGCAGAGGGCGACGAGGGCACTGTTGCGGTTTTTGAGGGCGACAGGATTGGACAGGCGGCTGTAGCCTGAACAGATGTTGATAGTGCGGCAAGTGTCACTGTGCTGTGCGATGACAGTATTCGGTGCCAGTGACCGATGGTGACTGTGTGTCTAGGCTCCTTCTTTTCCTTCTCTCTACTTTGTTACCACTTTACCTCCCCCTCCCCTCTCTCCCCAGTGTAGGGTAGCCAACCGGATCTTTTTCTCTGGTTAACCTCCCTGCCTTTCCCCTTTCCTCTCTCTCTCTCTCTCTAGCTTTGCTCGCATAGTATGCGAATACTACGAATGATAATTCAACACTCTAATGCGCCAAAATTCCAAAATTTTTCCTGAACATATTATTGAGAGCGCCGTTTACTCCAGAGACTTGTTTAGCGCCAAGTGCGTTAGACCTTGGGCTGAAATCGCAGAGTTATTTGTTCACACGTGTTTACCAAATATTTCGCAACAAACGACTGTCGGAGTCCGGTTACTGTTCTCTTTGCCATAAACAATGGACCGAAAAAATACCATAAGTGAAAAATGACAACACTCTCCGAATTACTGCATAAACAAAATGGGTTATAAAAGCTCTGTTTGGATTTCGCGGCGGAACCCTACATGACAGCTTGCGTGTCTGTCGTTTAGCTTTTTTTTGTACTCTTGTCATGTATAGCGTTTTTTTTAGCTTTTACGCTACAACCAGTGATGTTTTCGTTGCAACAGGGCCCTTTTACATAAGTCTAAGGCACACAAGTCCCTCAAAAGCTTCTCCCCCTTTCGCCCCCCCCCCCCACAATTTGTTATCTTTATTCGGCAACCATTTATTAAGCTTTCTTCGAAAGCTAGCCAACGGCAGTTATTCGTTATTAAAAAGCTCGTTTGCGCCCAGGCTCTAAAGGCGTCGAGCAGCTACTTACGCACTTTCTTTATGACAATTAGTGCTATTGTGTTTAAAATTGACCCTTTGTTTCTTATAGCTGTTTTTTTCCCACTAGCCAGTACAGGCGTGGTACTTAATTATACCAAAATGGATATTCCCACTGTAAGTATATAAATACGTCTGCGTTTGGCTATTCAAAATTCGATTCGTTAGAAGCGGCGGTAGCATAGTGGCTACGGCGTTGCGTTACAAGGCCAAAGGCGTGGGTTCGAATCCCGGCCGCGGCGGTCGCATTTCGATGCGGCTGAAATGCAAAAACGCTCGTGTACTGTGCATTGGGTGCGCGTTAAATAACCCCAGGTGGTCAAAATTAATTCGGAGTCCCTCACTACGGCGTGCCTCGTAATAAAATCGTCGTCTTTGCACGTAAAACTCCAGATCTTAAAATGTTTCTTTTTTATTTGATTCCATATTTGGTACTTCACTAAGCTACCTATTTGGTCATGTTGGTACGCTATAAGTAAATATAGTATTGCGCATAAAGGACACGGTCCTTTATGGTCCGTGTCTTTATGACACAGTCCTTTATAGGTCCGTGTCCCTCCTTTGTATGCGCAACTCTGTACGTACTTTCGATATTTAATACTTACTATATTCTGATTTCCTTTAAGAACACGCTGACATAAAGACACTACGCGAAGAATCAAGACGGAAACATAAGTTGACAGGACAAAGTGCTTTGTCCTCTCAACTCGTGCTTCCGTCTTGTTTCTTCGTGTAGTGTTTTTAAGTCAGCGATTTCTTAAAAGACATCAAAATATTCCAACTCCAATTATTTCTTTGTGTACTAGGGCCATATTAAAAAAAAAGTATATATCGTGTTTTCGGTGGCAGCTCGTAGACCTCGAATGTAATGAGATTTAATTACAAGAGGGATACACACACACACACACACACACACACACACACACACACACACACACACACACACACACACACACACACACACACACACACACACAGATATATATATATATATATATATATATATATATATATATATATATATATATATATATATATATATATATATATATATATATATATATATATATATATATATATATATATATATATATAAGGAAGGCGATGCAAACCAGTCAAGAGTCAGGTTGGCTACCCTCCGCTGGGGCAAGGGAGAAGGGGAAGTGAGAGAGAGGAGAGATAGAGGGTATAAAGACGTACACAGTCATTCATTGAGTCAAAGCTACTCGTGCAAACCACACGTTCTCAGAAAGCAAAAAAATTGCTTGCACTGGCTTCTGAGACGATGATCGGTGAGGACGGTGCTGTTGTACTGTCGGTTCACTCAGAGTACGATCATTTATTTTCCTCAACGTGTTGGACAAAGATTGTCTTTGTGCTTGAAATTGAGGACAGTGGCACAATAAGTGGTCAACGTTCTCCTCGCATCCGCAAACGTCACATGCAGGACTATCAGCCATTCCAATTAGTGCTGAGTAAGCTATCTTGAAGGCAACTCCCAGCCACAACCGACACAGAAGAGACGCTTCGCGTCGGTGCAGTCCGGCCGGAGGCCTGAGTTGCAGTGAAGGGTTTAGTCTGTGCATTCTGGTGCGCCTTGTATGTGCGGTATTCCACTCTGCTAAAGAGAGCGTGTGCGCTAGAATGCGAAGTTGTCTCGCAGCGTCGGTCCCTGAGAGAGGAATGGGGACGCAGCGGTATTTGTTTTACGTCCGAGCTGCCTTATCTACGTCATCAGTTCTAATGATACCGCAATGACCTGGTGTATATCCATTGAAATAAAATATCATGGCGTTTGTCTCTGAAGTGGTGGAGAACTTCTACGATTTAACACGTGAGCTGATCGTGAGTTCAGTGTCGGAGAAACGACTGCACACATTGCAAGGCCGGCCTTTAATCGCAGAAGACTTCCCATTTTCGAGGACTTTCACCATTTATCACATGAAGCGCGTCGCGGAGAACCACGAGCTCTATTTCATAGCACAGGTGATAATAGGTCTAGCAGCAGCGAACAGCACGGGCCCTCTCGCATTCACCGCATGGGTCGTCGTCTTCGAGCTGCCACCGAAAACACGAAGTGCGTCTCCTTCAGTTATATATATATATATATATATATATATATATATATATATATATATATATATATATATATATATATATATATATATATATATATATATATATATATATATATATATATATATATATATATGGGGGAGAGGTGAACATAGGTACTGTTCCACTGTAACAATCTTTTTGTATATACAGGCTAAGCAGCATGCAGTTAACGAATTTAGTATGTCAGTGCAATGTGCGCTGGGCTGACACTCGAAATTTGGGCTCTGTGAATTGTAAACGTTACACGTGTCAAGCAGGCAACAAACAAAGTAACGTAACACGCTTATATAGTATAGCTTTTCTGTCTGGAGACTGCTCATATAAACACTGCGCGTGAGTGGCCATAGTAGCATTACATCCACATTAGGCGTGCTGGAATGGCAGCGCCCGCTTGCTCCTTCTCAGCTCCGTTCTCGCCCGCGCGTATCGCGTGAGCTCTTCCAGCACTCACAGAAATGGCAGTCCGCCATCGAACATTATACGTCGGAACAAGTGCACGCGCTGGGACTACGGGGTAAGGCGCCAGTTCTGCCTTTTATACCACACACGCTAAAAAGCCGGGATACCGCCGAAGGCACGCGAAGCGCACGAGAATGAAGCGCTGTAAATCATGCACAGATGGTGTTATGGCGTGCCCCCCCTCCCCCCTTCCCGTGATGTGATGCAGGATACATGTTATTGTTCTAGAGTGTTGTGCGTTGTATGGTTTTCCACGCTTCGCTTTTCTTTCTTTCTTTCTTTCTTTCTTTCTTTCTTTCTTTCTTTCTTTCTTTCTTTCTTTCTTTCTTTCTTTCTTTCTTTCTTTCTTTCTTTCTTTCTTTCTTTCTTTCTTTGTCACATTTGAATTGCGTGCATTAGAGCGCTTGCGCTGCGCTGGATCAACAGTTTTGTGAACGTTAGCCCATTTTGCGGTTGAATAAACCGTAAATGAAACAACAACTGTTCCATATCTGTTTCATCGTCGGAGTATTTGCTTTAGTGCTGGTTAGTATAAGCAACGTGTCACAACCTGCATTTTGTTGCAGAAACAACCACGTGACGTTGTAGGGAAACCTAGAGGTGATGTCAGCGAGTTAGTATCGTGACCATGCAATTGCATAAGAGGTGGGGTGTTGCTATTTACAGGCGGACCTACAGCTAGACTGTCGATATTTTTGCGCGCACAGCGTTTGAGTAGCTGAACGAAGAAGACTCTCCAGGACGCAAAAAGACTGATAAAGCAGTCAGCATTAGGTACCTTTTAACGTGGTAGCTTTAATGGCCCCGTGTCGCAAAGATTCCTATGTCGACGTCGGACGTCGCTTGGCGAAAAATCATTCCGACCCACAGCCACGCACGCGCTCCGAGTGGCGCAGAGGCGTTACTGAAATAATTGAATTCCCCAAGGGAAATACATCAGAAAAATCGTAAAGTACTACCTAAACGCAACCTACAGACATAATATCGTCGGAGTTTAATTTTAGTATAATAGAAAACATAATTATGTTACACGGAAACTAAAAGACAAACCTCTTTCCTGAGAGGCGCGGCCCGCTCGGTTCCTTGCAACGACACCATCGCCCTCGCCTCTGCTCATCCGCAAGAAAACTGCGCTCGCCGGGAAGCGTGACAAGCAGTCGGGAATCTTTGAAATGTGTCACGTTCCACTCTTGAAAGCGAAGCTCAAGCGTCCTCGAAATCTTGTTAATCGCGGTCTCCACCACACCAACCTCGGGTGACTACGGGTCACCCACAGAATTGAAGCTGCACTTTTCAAGCGGATACGCACGAGGTTGACGTCTATAAGGCGGCAACGTGTTTTATAGGAAGTGTACCAGGCGACTGGCTAAATTCATGTTTGTTACAACAATGGGAGCTCGAGTAGTTGCTTTTATTGGCGTGCCACAAGATCGCAAAATAGAGCATTGATTTAAATACTTACTTTGCGTCTTTCGAAGTGCCAAAGTTAAGCCAGAACGAAGCTCCAGTCTTCTGTCGGTGTTATGACGCATGCGTCGCTTTACAAGCAGGCAAAAAAAAAAAATCGCAGTTCCACCCGAAAGGCGAAGCGCCGATTGCGATAGCAATTTGTTAAATAGCTGTGCGAAGTAAGGATAGTAGTTCTATCGGCCTTATAAACTCGTAAACATTCGCTTACTGACTAAATTAACAATGATAGAACATGTAAGCGTGACTCAGCGAGGACATAGAAAGAAACAGACATACAGAGACAGCGCTGTCTTTGTGCGTCTGCTTCTTTCTACGTCCTTGTTCAGTCGCGCTTAGACATTCAATCGTGGATTCAAACGAACTAGCCCGTCAGCGTGTTTTAACTTAATTAACCAGCACGGTGTCACGCGCGCACAGGTAAACATGATCAGATCCCGCTCGATGACAGTGGAAACTGACTGTGAAAGCGCTGGAGTCAGGAATCGCGGCAGTAGCCGCAAGCCAATTAAACTCCGTGCATGTGCCGCTTCAACGCAAACTAAACGTCGAAAGCACAGCGCAAACGAAGCTGCCGGCACTATGCGCAATTTGCAAACATCGCATATCGCTTTGAAGATGAGGCCCGCGCGGGCGCGCACTTTGACCACGTTGCAAACGCTTTAAAGACCGGCAACGCGTCCTGTTGCATCCGCAAAAGGCGTCTACTACGGCGTCTGCGATTGGCGTGGCTAACACCGTAGTAGACGCCGCGGTTGTCTCCACTCTGTATGGAGCGGCGGGCGAGGAGGACATCGAGAAATAGTGGTTTTCTAGCAGCCGCCGGAGAAGAACGCCCCTCATCCCTCGCCTGAGCTCCCTGCCTCGCGCGCCACAGGAGAGGGCACGAATCCCGCGCGGCGTTCTTTCCTCGCGCACGCGAGATTGAACCGCGTTCGCTGGCTCACCCTCACAGATTTTCACTCATAAGGAACCTCACGGCGACGGCGATAGCAGAAATGCGCCTGGAGTGTCCATATAATTGATATCGCAAAAAAAAAAAGAAATGTGCTCGTCGAAATGTTCGCATCGACCCGAGGCCCACCTTTCTCGTTTCAATCACATTTGGTTCTCAAAAGTGTTTTTTGTAAAGATTCCCGTTGTCCTGTCAAAATATAGCCCAATGTCCCATTTTACGACATGCTCGTGGTAGGATACTTGCTTTCGCCTGTGAATTGTATGCGTCCCTTGCGACGCGTTTTCTGTCGGCTGGTGCGTTTGTGTAGCACCTCACTGTACTTACCTTTCGTTTTCCTCTACCTCTATTGTCGCATTTTCGCAAGAGTTTGGTTGTGGCACACAACAACAACAACAACGATGACGACGACGACAACGACAAAAACGACAACAATGACAACATCACAACGACGACGAGGACAGAGGCCTGTCGCAGATGAGGCCTCCTCATTTTTGTCGTACCTTGTATTGTTCGTCCTGCTTTGTTGCGTACCGGCGTGTATATTGTTCTGTGGCGTCGCAATTTTTCATCGGGATTGGTCACTCAGTAGTCTCCGTTTTTGTTTTTCAACTTCCTTGTATTGTTTTCTACCGTTCGGAAGAGGGACCCCAGACGTTTTCATTTAAATCGGTTCTTCCGGGTGAAACGCCATCCCATCCACTACAGCGCGCGGCACGACCGAGCGAGCGCCAAGGAACTGAAAGTTTATTTATTCATCTATTACAGCTCACCGGGAGCACCAATTGGGGACATTACGGTTAGGGGCGGGCCCATACACGCGCGAACTGAGTGGCCGCTATTTGGGGTCCGGGGGGGGGGGGTGAGGGGGGTGTTAGACTTGAAGGATGGCCTTCTTCGATCGTCTGCCTTAGAGAAGAACGGCTGGCGACCGAACCGAAACTTTCGGCGGTGGGGTGTGCTCTAACCTTGGCTGTGATTCGCGCGCACGCCCACACGCGGAAGAGAGTGGGACGCTTAAACCAAGCGGTCGAGGGCAATTCGTCGAGCTCAACCTTGCCCCTTTCGTCAAGATGGATGCTTGTACTAGTCGACTGGACACGAATAAAGTTAGGTGCCGAAAGGCGATTGCGAAACGTGCTCTGAATGGAAGCAGAGGCGAAGCAGTATCTCTTGCAGTCATCGCTTACCCCTGACGCCCAATGTTTTGTAGCCTTTTGATGCGTAATCTAACATGTATCCTAGCACGCTTGCTGCAGCGCTCGAGCAACTTGCTAACCTCTGAACGCACTGAAAGCTGTCAGTTTTGTTTTTCAAAGTAGATTATAACTTCCGCCATCCAAATGTACGTGACGCGAGCTGGGGAGTTTGTTGGCTGCTGCCTGATCTCACCTTGCAGGCAGTTGCTGGAAGATGCGCCGCACGATACACCGCCTTTTTAATGTATAGCAAGTAAATACGCATGAAAAAATAAATAAAAGAACCGAGGTTGAGAGACCGGAATGAAAAAACCAGGGGAAAAAAGCGAAGAGCGTAACTCCTCAAACTATTGTCTGCGTATACGAATACATTTTGTATCCTCATATTATGTCCCGCTTCTCTACGTATCAGATATATATGTGCGGAATGTGCTAATGTTTACTTAAAAGATCGTATTCATCTAAAGTTAGGCACTTTGGCCACATACGCAGAACGTCTCTTCGGCAATGTATGCCTATGTTGTACACGTGTTCTTGTGTACCTATGTTTATGCACACTCACTTCAGTCGCTTGCACACAGATAGGCACCGTTTCTACTTAAGAAAAACATATGTTTCCATCTTTTCAGTGCGCTGAACTTCTCTTTCTACATTCACAACTTGATATAGATCTTCTTTATAATATTAAATAGAACATTTGGTACCTTCTATCAGATCACCCCATTTATTTTACTACTGTTTCAAATCAGTCTCTCGCTCTCTCTGTCTTAACTTGCTGTTTCTCAAGGTAGTAGATAAGGATAGCAGCCACCGTAGCCCTACTGGTACATCATATGCGGAATTCGCAGTTTGTGGGTGAGGAGCCCACCGTCGGCCTGTCTTTTTGTTCACTGTCATTGCCATTTTCCTTATTATTTCCACATTGAAGTTAAAACCACAGTTAATTTTCCCGACGCTCTATAAGATATCTGTTTTGCTCGAAACCACGCTCGTAAAACTCGGCGATTGCCCCTTGACGAAGGAAGAAGTTCAAGGACACTATAGTCCTGACAGGTTCCGGCGCTCAAGGCCTTAAATGCTTTGCTCGGGTTCTTAAGGACTTCTGACTTGTGCAACCAACTTTGGCAGCTGTAGCGCCTTGCATCGCGTTATTGTGCACACTTTTTCGCACATTTAACTTTTTTTATTCCTTCTACCACATTTTCTTCCCTTTTGCCCTTTCCGCAGCACAGGGTAGCCAACCGGTTCTTCCGTTGTCTAACCTCCCTGTCTTTCCTATCTTTTTTTTCTTTTCCTACTCCCCGATGCTCTCCTGGCCGTCACTGTCAGTTGGTGTCACATGGTTGTGACTAGGGAAAATCGGGCTCCTCAGTTTCCCTTCTTCTCGTCTGTTTCACAACGTTGTGTGTTTGATCAACAGCTGTCGCACATCTTTAACGGGAATCTGCGTCAATCACGATTAGCACGCCTTCGCTTTTGAGGTTTTCTTCATGCGTTGGTTCTGGATATTTGCGCAGAATATTAGCTATATTTAAGGATTTTCCGTAAAGGTACTACCGTTTGCGGAGTGCCGGAGAAATGCATGGCGGCAACAATAACGCTGGTAGCGCCATTTTGTAACGCAAAGCTTCACCAGAGAGCACACGAAGCTAATGCCGCAGTGACCTATCGTATTCTACAGAACTGCTAATGTGAAGAGTTAATAGCGACATAATCGTTAGCGGGCAGTCCTTTTATTATTTTCACTCGACAAGAACACTTACGCAGCGCATAAAAAGTTTCAAAAGGATCGTAGTTGCGCAGAGCGTCGCAAGACGTTGCCACCAGCTTTGCGCTGCTGCGGTAACCCGGTAAATCGTAAGCGGTAAGAAGTTTGCGGACAAGCTGAAGGAAGGAAGGACGGAAAAAGGGGAGAAGCAAAGGCAGGGAGGTTAACCAGTTTAGCTCGACCGGTTTGCTACCCTACACATTGGAGTGGGATGGGGGGGGTAAAATATGGGGAAAGGAGAGAGAGAGAGCACATAGCACAGCACACACATCGTCAGTTAGAGTCCATCACTCTTGCGTGGTACGTGATATCCCTGTCACAGCCACTTGTCCAGTCCCGTCTCTTTCAAAAACCGGAATAGTCCCTTCGTCGCCTTCAGCTGCCATGTCTTCTGTCGGCGACATGTGAAAATCGTTTCGAGTGACAATGGTCTAGCGCCAAGGTGTGCTAGAACGGACGCCAGGGACTGTCGCTGAACATTATAATCAGGACAGTCGCACAGAATGTGTTCCAGCGTCTCCTCGCAAAAACAGGCTTTGCAGAGAGCGTTTTTGGCCATTCCAATGCGAAATGAGTAAGATTTCGTGAAAGTCACCCCTAGCCATAAGCTCTGTAATAGCACATTACGGCAGGACAGTCAGCACCTTTTATTCAACAGCAAAACATACCCTCCAAAAGAAAACGCCTTAAAAGTAAGACCGATCGGGCTTACTCGTTTAATACGTGGTTATTACAAGCGTAGATATACAGGCTACTAAAAGAAACGCCAGTCCAAGAGAAAGTTGTAAATATCTGACGCTCTACTCATAATCGCAACCTAAACCTTCCGCAAGCGCACAGGTTTCTAAGCGCGGCATCTACACGTCTAGACTGGTGGTCAAAACCTAAGTTAAAGAAAAAGAAAGAAGTACTTTACAACGACAATGTCCCCCTTTATTGCTCCCATAGATCATAACTCTGACGGCCAGCGAGATTTCGTTTAGCCGTGAAGCTCATAGGGTCGTGCGCGTTTCGGAGCATGATCTTGTTCTGTAAATACCTGATTTAATAGCTTACAGCGGCTCCCAATTTGCAGTAACAGAAAAGAAAAAAAAAACGAAATGCATATTTTAGGATGTTGTCGACCGGTGCAGTAGCCCATACGCATCGTTATGCTTGGCTGCTAGGGCACGAGTTGGCCCTCAAGGTGCAAAGTCAACGGCTAGCTCGATGCTTCGGACTGCTCGGTCGTTTTCCCTACATTCGAATAGGCAGTCGTTCCCGGGGAACAAAAAAAGAAGAAAGGCGGGGAGGGGCGCAATCTAGACGGGCAGCAGAATTCTAGCGAGAGTCGACCACCAGTCCCAGACTCTCTCAGACGCTCTCCACGCACGATATGATACTGAAGGAAAAGTTACAAATAAATTTGAAAAAAAAAGAGAAGACACGTCGGGTGCATAATATTTAATAAAGTTGCGGGCGGCCGGCGGCGGCGGCGGCGGCGGCGGCCCGCTGCTTTCTGCGTTTCAAATAATTGCCCATCTCCGGAGATTTATCGAACAGCACGGCGCGCGCTCGTGCTGACTACCGCCAGGCGAGGCACTCGCGGTTCCACGAAACCGGCGCACGAACGCACGCAGGAAGTGGCACAGCTAGTGAAAAAAGAACAAAGGAAAGAAAAGAAAACAGGAACCCGGGCCGGGAGGAAGAAGGAATGAGCGAGTGCCCGCGCAAAGAACTCGTATGCCAGCGGTGCCGTCTTATTGGACGGTGCCCAGAGCTCGTTTCCATGACGACTAGCCGTGACGTCACGTCCAGTGGCCCCTCACTTTTTTTTCCTTCTTCTCCCCGCTCTCATTCGCTTGGGGCCTTCGCAGCGGCTCTTGTAGCGACACAAGGAAATCTATTCCTCGTCGTTGAACCCCTTCCTTACTTTTGGGGATCGGCAGGCTTTTCTTTTTCCTTAAGGCTACCTTTCTCTCCTCTTTATCCTCGCCTTTATTAATGCCACCCTTCCTCGTGGGCACGAGCTGCCCAGCGTGGGGCACGCCGTCGCCGCTCGTTATGAGGCCATTGTACCCGGACCCACTGTGCGGTGTTTGCATGTTGGATGAAAAGTCGGATGAGCAGATGCGTCAGTACGAGTGCACTTTGCGTGTCTGACTGAAGGTCTCGCGTATTATGCACTGGCTCTTCGAGGATATTCTTTAAATGCATTTCTTTTTGCAAAAGAATAAAAAAAGGTTTTGTCAAGCTGGCCCCATTGTCACGACATGCTTTAAAAATTGTTTTAGTTGCTCGTTCATTGCCCGCAGCGATGTCTTTGGCGATCCTATTTGAAGCTTCGAGAACAGGTAGCATAATTACTCCTTTCATGCGCGCAGCCGAATGCGGGGCTTGTTGACAAGCTGCCGAGTCCTTACCGCCATGGCGGTTCTTGCACTTGAAGCCCATGATTCGGCTCCCCACCCCTGCTTCCTCCATTCGCTTTTAAGATTTCCCAACGGTGCTACGTACGTTCACGAGGATAGCGCATTACGTGAAAGGCACTACTCCGTGCTGAAGCAACTCTTGAATGGTATCCCTCGGGTGTGCAGAGAGAAAACGCATTTAACACCGTAAAAAAAAAGGGGGGGGGGAGGAAGGGTTACAGTGCGGTTTTATGTTTTCTAGAGTTTGAACTTTTTTGGGCACGTCAGAAATCCGGGCTGTGGTCGAAGATCGCGATTAGTATCGGGGCTTCCATAGATGCCACGAGAGCTTTGGCGTTGCGGTGCTAATCCCGAAGGCGCGGGATCAAATCCCAGCCCGTGCGGCCGCATTTCGCTTGGGGCGTAATGAAAAAAAAACGTCGTGATGTGGGTGCTCGTTAAAGAAGCTCAGGTGGTTAAGGTTTTTTCCAAGACTTCCCACTACGGCTTGCCTCCTAATCATATCATGGGTTTGGAACGTAAAAGCCCAGAATTTAAGCTTGAAGGAAGCGGAATATGATGATGCCGTTCAGACGCACTTCATCCTTTTTATGTGAACAAGTTTAGATAGACGTGAAAGCGGTCTACTTATCAAGTGATATTGCGATAACCGTAACAATACTCGTGAAGCTCCCAAGATTTCCAAACGCTATTTGGCAAAGCATATGCGATTTCTGCTCGAACTTACAATCCGTGGCTGAAGGCGTTGAACGACTACAGGCTGCAGTGTGCCACTCGAAGTCACTGCCTTCCGATAAGGCAACGCATTTTTTAATATAAGGATATGAAACCATACAACACACCTTTCGTATGCAGTGTAAATTTGATAAACAATGGCACTCTTGTATATACGGATATGATTATTGCCCTTGATAAATACTCGTACAACAGTAGAATCTGAACGCAGCAACATTGATTTCTAAATCACGTTTTTTTTTTCGATGCAGTCCTGTGAAACTGAAGCAGAGATAGGCAAGACGCGAGTTTAATTTAATACAGCATAGTATAAAGGACTATTGATGTATATAGACTAGGTTTTAGCGAGAGTCAGCTCGAGAAAATGTCAGAGATATCCAACCGCCGGGGCGCGCGGCGCAATGCTCCAAGCCTTACAATTTGAACCTACGCACAAGAAGCTTTGTTCGATCACGAACATACGAAGTATATTCAATTATGCATAAGAGTATGTGCAGATTTTATGGCCATAATAGTATGGGCACATTGTTTATTGTTTCTGTGTGCGTTGCCTGCGACCTATATTCAAGGTATGAAAGTGAGAATGCGATAATTTTTGTAACCTCGTACTTGATCCTTTGCGTCTCCCACTATTCGTATCCCTTACTTCTTTTTGTTTATCATGCAATAACTTTATTTTCTTAACTTAGATGATGCAATCACTCATACTGCCTCACATTTTTCAGGGTTTAGCTGCGTTGCCTTCCATTAAGGAGATCGGATTTCACGAGAGTTTTGGAGCGAAATGAATAAACCGGAAGCAGGCCGCGTTCAGCCTCTCATCCCCTGATACCCCAGTTAACAATGACGCGACAAGCACACAAAACAAGAGCGCGGAATTTTAGTTTAGCGATCCCAGGAATCCACCTCCCGGCCACTAAAGGCCGGTCAGCCAGCACTTCTTTCTCAATGATCGAACAAAAGATAGTGTAATTGAATCGCTCTTTGGAGCGGTAAAAGTGATCCATGGTCTCAAGGTCCACGGCAACAGAGGGGCAGCGGATTTTTAGATGTAGGTCGCTGTTAGCACCATCATCACGATGATAACAATAATTATTATTATATTCATCATCATTTTTTTGAAGCTGTATTGCAGGATCGAACGCCTTTCTCAATGATCTGTTATCCCGGTCTCCCATCAGCCGAACCCATCCCCAAGTTTGCTAATATTTTCACTATTACTAACCATCGGTCCCCCCCCCCCCATCATCGGCTGCTACCTTATTCCCACCACCGGTTATTGTCGCATTACGCGATCTCCCTAGGTCGAGTTCTTTGTCCTGATTGCATCCAAAATATCATTTCACTGCATTAGATTTTTTTTTTGATACCACCACGCCCCTAGTAATTGACGTGACGCATATAATTTCCCATTCCATCGTTAGGAGCGATGTCGTTAGCTTCCTTTGAAATTTGAGATTTGAATTCCGAAAGGGCTAAAGCTGCGAGCAAGCTCCTCCACGACGTCTCTCTCTCTCTCTCTCTCTGTCCAAAGCTCACGCGAGTCGGCAGCGACGGCAGCTCAACGGTGGGGGGCTCGCGGTGCTTGAAGCCTTGTTTGTGTTGGCGGCCCGTGTTTACCGAGCCCCGCGCGTGCGCTGGCTCACCGTTCACCACGGCTCGAAGGGGAAGCGAGCCGCTGGTCAGGCGATGTCCAGCGCCGCGCCAGACGGCCGATGACGTCAAAGGGCGCAGCGGTCGTTCGCATCCGCAGGCGGGATGCGAGAAGAGTCAGTCTGCCGTGTTTTCACGCTCGGCCGCGCGCGTTCGACGCACGCGCAACTGTGCGCTGTATTGGACAAGGCTCAGCAGGTTGGAGCGCGGCAGGCTCCTAGCCGTCGTGTTTATTTGTTTTATTGTGTTGTTGTTATTTTTTCCTCCGTTCTTGGCTGGGTTTTGTTTCCCCCGTCTATTGGTGTCCGACGAGTAAGAAAGGGTGCTCAAATGCGGGAAAAGTTGCGAGGCGGGTGACTGACGGGTGGGCCCACTAAACTGAGAAGTCGTGCGCTTTGTAAGCGAGTCACGATACTCTGTAGTACGCGAGGGTAATGGTCCCCGTCATGCAGCAGAGTTAGCCTCCCTGCTCCACTTTCTTTCCGGAAAATTTTAAACCGATTCGGGCTCTCTGTGCTTAAAAAAGAGGTCCGTCTTACTTTATACTCGAGAGACACTTATTTCGGCTTGACAGATGAATGACAACGCAAAGTGCACCTGTTACTGCTTTCGCAACTGTACCGCTTATAGCGATGTTAATCTCTGCTGGAGTGACTAAAAAAACAACAGCCACATCGTTGCCAACTTTTTCTGTAAAAAAAAAAAAGGAACGTAACTGATCTTGGTTGGAACATCAATTGTTCCAGCGCGGTGTGGAGAAAAAGGCGTGGTGCGCGACATACCAGAAGCAATTTATGACTGAAAACCGGGTATAGTGGTCGCACGCAGGAGCTACGCCGAGTATCCGTGAAGACGGCTTAATGTAGTGTGCATATAACTAGGAAACCGCAAGAGGAGCCTCTAAGCTCAGAAACTTAATCGAAGTGCACTAGTTTGTGGCTCTTCTGAAAGTAAAACAATCCGTTCTGCAGAGATTACAAGTTCACAGATGAAAGGAAAGAAAACGATTTGAAACAACATTTTTTTTCTTCTCCAATTTATGTGACAAACCTCCGCAGCGATGACGTCTGTTCGTGACGTCGCAGAATTTAGGATTTCTCTTTCTTTTTCGAAAATGTTCAGCCAGTTTCGGTTTGCGTGTACTGTGTACAATTTCTCAGGCTGAATGTTTATGATTTTCAGTTTAATTATTTTTAAGCAGCTAATATATTATAACCTCGGTCACTGATAGCCATGATGTGTAACCTCACAAGAACTTCTACAACTTGAAACGCGATGTCGTCATCGTCTTTGAGTTCTGCAGGCTTTCTTTTGTTTTATTTTATTTGAGTGGGGCGCCACGCCTCTATGCTTACTGAAAACGCCCTCTTGGTTGCCTGAGAGATGTCGCAGGCAACTTGAGCGCGAGAGCTCGAAGCTGGGCTATTTTGTCTTCACGCATCACGGCGAAGAGCGCAGACGACGAAGCGAGAGACTGCAACAGGGCGTTTGCGGTGCGTTGCGTGTGTTCTGTTCGAAGCCTCTGTGCTACCTTCTGCACTGCTCACCATGTTGGTTGTTGCAGTATGACTTCACATTTGTTTATAACTCCCATTTCGCAAAACTGTTCATAAAGGGACAGCTAACGTGATGGAAAGGTGCGCGGATAATGACACTCTTCTTGCAGCGTTCTCTATAGCCCCGTGTATTGAAATACATCAGCTCAGCGTAATAAATATCAAGCTCGGTGAAGGAATGTCCTTCTAATTTGCCTTCATTAGTTCAATGAATTGGACTTGACACCTGCAGAATAAACCCTGCCGCGCGATTTTATTTTATATTGATGAGCTAGCAGTACTTCAGCAATTCTAACGGAATCGCTTGAGTTCCGTTAGCCTTCAATGGTTCTTGATGTAGAGCACTACCTGTAACATGTTTTTACGTAACGCAAAAGTTATTGCGCAGCTCCACATAATATCAGCGGAAGTGTGTCTTATTTTTATAGTCTTCGTACTGATGTAATGCACCTTCGTTTGTAGCCTATGGCCGCTATATTTTTATCATTGCCGCAAGCGAGCTATTCGTCTCTGAAGGCACATAACAAAAGCTTTTCTCGGTCAAATAAATAAAGAAATAAATGCAAAGGAAAGTAGCAAAAATAAAAAAAGAATCTTGCGTAATGCTCCTGTAAAGCGTGCTTACTCTGTTCGACAACCATGCTGTGTAACAGAACAACTTCGAGCAATGACCGTGTGTTGCTTGAAGCTGCGTATTCTCGGACCCAGACTTTTTCATTGTGCAGGAGTAAAATAATAATTAAACACATTATGCAGATAACTTCTTAGTTAGAATTAGAATTACCTTTTTAGTAGCCTTGAATTAATAAAATATTCCTGCGAAAGGTGGCGTTGAGAACAAGTTAAATTGCCGGGCTCCGGTAAAAAAAAATGTCAATTTCGCCAAATTAAAGAAAAAAAAGAACCGCGCTCCTAGGCGTCTATCGGAAGAATTTCGTTTTATTGTTTATAAATGACACCTGTAATTGTGTATACAGTTCGTCAGCGTGATATCGCTAATTAGGAGATGACAAGGTAGTTAAGTGAGCCGCAACGACAAGGGTAAAATACGATGATTCTTCAATCATAATGAAACGCACCTGGTAGCACGTAAGCGTAGTGCCTTATTTCCTTTTAAATCATGCGCACTTGTTGACTGGGTCAGTGAGCTTGCAAAACTGAGAAAGCAAAATTGTATGACGAAAAAAAAAAAGGTGGGCACTTGTTTGGAACATCTTGCTACTTTGCGCTCGCCTTTCATTCTTCATTTATTTATTAATTTTTCTTGCTCGAATGTCCTCGCCAATAATTTTACTGCCGTCCATCTTGCAACACATCGTGTGCGTATTTGATAGCGAAGTATGTAGACAGTGAACTTGGTCAAATTAAATTGCACAAAAACTAGCTATTGGTTCAACCGTCGCTCGCATCACGTGGCCCGTTTATATATCCACACGCTTACATTTATCATAAGTTGGATGTGTCGATATTTTTTATTTCGTTTTTGTTTGCAATGATTTGTGCTTAGTTGTACAAATGCCAACTTGTTTGTACGGGTAAGCCTATAATGAGCGCTTTATAGTGTAACATAGTTCATCTATTTCGGGCACCCCAGCTGGGAGTAGTCTGCAGTGTCCGCATTTGAACTGAGATGGCAGGCTACAAACGAGCAACTTATTGTTTAGATTCTTGTCTTTTTTCGCCGCTTTATACTTTTCTACATTTCTTTGCCGATTGGGCTTATTACCAATTATTTTGGGATAGAAGGCTCTTCGTAGGCCTATTTTAGTAGGTTCGTATAACTTAATAAAGAACTCGACACATGCTTGGAAGCAACCGCCATGTTTCGTCTCGCACAGAGATGGAGGAATTGTCATGAAATGTTTCCTTTGTGGCTTCGTGCTACATTCAGGAGGATGACACATTTCCCTTTGATAGCCTCAATCTCGTAAATAAAATCTCGAAATAGCTCATTCATATGACTGATATATAGCTAATGATGTGTAAATGATGTGGAATAGATGTAAAACCCACCCCTCTGAGAGGACTTTAAGGGCAATAAACTGAACTGAACTGAAATTTATCGTCATGCTTATAATATGTTCTCAGTATAGTGCAATGAAGTTTACGTTTTAAGGAGCATTATGAAATTAGGGACTTTCACGAAAAGAGTTTTAAAAACTACATACAGAATATTCGGCAGATATTCTTCAAGAAGTGTGTGCTGTGTGTAATTTGTCAAAGAAGTGTGCTTGTGCGTGCTTGTGCGTGCGTGCGCGCGCGCGTGTGTGTGTGTGTGTGTGTGTGTGTGTGTGTGTGTGTGTGTGTGTGTGTGTGAGAGAGAGAGAGAGAGAGAGAGAACATCTGACACTTCTGTAGCGGCGCTATGTGATTTGAACGTGCACTAGCACTACTGCTTGCAATGATATTTCTACCCTTTACTGACGTGCAGGATAGCAAACTGTATGACCGTTAGGTTGACATTCCTGCCTATTCTTTTCTATCGCACTCTCATTCTAATAAGTGCCCTATGTTAGAGGGCCAAAAGAAGTAGAATAGCGGTGTCAACCGATGATGTCATGTCGTGTTTTGTGTGTATGTGTGTATAAATAAGAGTGATGCGCGATGTCTATTGAACGAACTATGCGGTAGATTGGCCAATAAAAGTTGGTTCAGAAATGATGCGCAGAACTCTCAATTATATAATACATATGCTGGAGTAGAATTCAATATTACGTTTAAAATTAGTCGGTCTGTTTAACAACAGTACATAGGCTTCAACAAGGCACTGCCTATACTGAAAGTTCCCTGTATAGGATAAGAAAAACTAACAATTCTAGATGCTCATGTGAAGAGCCTGAAGAAGACATAGAACACCTTCTTCTACACTGTAAAAATGATTATACTTCCCGCAAGAACCCGTCCAACATACTACATGGCTTGGATAGACGGCCTCTATCCTTAGAAAAAAAGTTGGGGTCCATGGCCAACAGAAAAACTTCAAACCATCGCTACAGTTTTTGAAGGAATCAAAAATATCACAAAAATACTAAGGTGAGCAAAACGTCAACAAGGTGAATTCAGGAGCCAACATTTCGACAAGTCATCTTGTCTTCTTCAAGGCCTTGAAGAAGACAAGTCCACTTGTCGAAATGTTGGCTCCTGGATTCACCCTGTTCACGTTTTGCTCATCGTCTTGAATTTCCATCTCCCGCGTTCCCCGTGTTTTCAAAAAATACTAAGTCACACAACAAGTATTGCTCGCATTGTTATTATTAACAGGTACCTTTAATTACATGTTAATTGTGTCCTCGTGTTCAAGTAGCAATTGTATTTGTTGCATTTAGAGCGCGGCATTCAAATGCCTAGCATCTTCTGTGTGAACATCTTGTTTTTGTAAACGTTTGTGCTGTGTGAACTCATGTGTTGCGTGTGAACACTTCGGTTTTGTTAGTATTTATTCTATGTGAACACGTCTGTTGCGCGAGCATTTATTTATATTGCAGTACTGAGACTTAGTACGTGAATGTTCGTTCATGGGTTTATTAATCCAGTCTGGTGACTGTTGACAACTTTTCGATAACTATCATGTAAGAGAAGAGGAGTAGTCGGCGCCACACATAGGCAGCAACCTCTTCTTAAACACATTTAATAATAACAAAGAAAGCCTAAAACATTCACGTCGGAAGCAGAACAACCGGCACAAGCCACGCGCACAAACGAGATGTGTGTTTGATGTAAAAGAAAATGATGACAAGAAAAATGTTATAAATAAATGATCAGGACAAAAGTAAAAGCAAGATGCTCTTGCACATATTTACGCACTACTGCCCATTGGGTTTTTCACACAGGGAGATTCCGGCTTGAGTGGTATGAATAACAATAGCGACGCCCTTACTGAATGGCTTACACAGCTGTGGTTCAGGTCAAAATCCCGAAATAGCATCTTCGGACACTGGCCGACTACCTACACAGTCCAGAAACGAGGCCAGCATATGGGGCTATCGCATACGTGCAAGAGCAGACAAAAAAATGTACTCCTCAGCGTCTTCGGGAGCTGGTTGATTGAGTGATTGAAAGTTTATTTTTACGCCTTCAAGGCTCCTTGTAATGAGACAACAAAAGCAACATTATGCGGCCAACACAGCGCAAAGAGGAATATTGATAGTAGCTGCAATAACAGCGACGATGTTATCTTTTTACCAAGTGCAGCCGAGAACTTCACCTAGAAAACTGAATTGATAGAACCACTGGAGCTAGCGCAATAAAAGCGAGCTGAAATATTAGGCGTGTCAAGGCGTATGCGTGAACGGAAAATTAACTGTCTGAATTAATTAAGCGTGTTATGGAGAATTACAATATTATGTCAACTGAGCTTGCGAGCTCGATGAGGTATTGATTATCAATGTCAAGAATAACTTATACATGTAGACTTCATTCACTATCTGCTGTATTTGACGAAATTAACGTACGCTGCCTTAGGAAGTCCTCTCGGCCGTTGTTTAACCTTGGGACCTCCTACTTCACCATTGACTTCTATCCAATATAGGTGTACATTTACTGCTCAATTAACCCTAAAACTTTGAACTTCAACCTGAAACTTCAGAGATACCGGGCGTGTCAAAATAAAACTTGATAAAACTATGAAACGAGAGAAAGCATATTTTAGAATTACGTAATGGTCGGATCCCTTTATAACGAACTGCTTGGGGGCTCCGAAATCATTCGTTATACAGGTTACTTCGTTACTTCGTTGTAAAGGTTGTGCACCGCACAGCTCTCAGTATAAGCGGGACAGAATTATTATTTCGTTATACAGGTCATTTCGTTGTAGAGGCGTTCGTTATAGATGCGCTCAAGTGTATTCAAAGTTTTGGGTGCTTTTCGGTAGAGCCGTAGGGAATTATAAATTTATACTGATTAGAGTTTTTCTTGGTGCTTGCCAGGATATGAAATGTTTGCGATTTGCGCTTGCTTTGTCTGGCATTTCTTCCTTGTTACACTCGTGCATATAAAAAAAAAGAAAATCAGGAATCACCAGGACACTTTATGCTAGAACACTTTATAGTGGGACACTTTACGCATCCGCTGGGACATATCAATTGGCCGCATATTGCCACTGGGACTAGGCTGCAATATTCAGAGTAATTCAGTATTGACCCTTTTCACGGCGATGTCGTGGGCGCCGCCATGTTTGATCACGTGGTGATGCGTCCATTCCTTGCCTGAGCTGCCTCCGTTGCCTCCGTGTTTACAATGGATGTGCATGACGCCGGTGTGGCTCGGTTCACCTCCGTTCCGGGGGATGTCGTAGACGATGACTCGGTGAACGACAGGCAGCTTTGGTCCCAGCTTCAGAGGACATGTAAGCGGTTCCGTAGCTCATTACGCTTTGTCCAAATAGAGCGAGCAGCGTATAGTGTGCTTGTACTAAAACCGGGGTTAGAAATGCATTCCAAGCTGTCAAACTTCCCGCTTATAAATTAAATCAAGATAAGCCTGTTTTTCCTTTAGTTCTTTATTTGTAGAAAAACTTTTAACCAGCGCATTGTCATGTTTATGACTCAGTAAATTTCTTTGATGCGGGCAGTGTCGGATTGTTTTTCTCCCTAATCGCTCGCGATTGTGCTCAATTGGGATAGATATTTCTTGCTGCGCGCAACGTTCGGAACGTAGATGTCCTGTACTTTGTAATGGCTTGTAGCAAAGGTGTGTTATCGCTGCTCACTAGCTTACTCGGTGAACCATCACGAAGTTCCAAAGTGACATCCCTGCCTTCACTAAAACTAGAAAGACTATTACGCTTTACGACAAAGGCAACTATACTGATATGAATATTAAACTAGCGGAATTTGCCAGCTCGTTCTTTACCGGTTTCTTAGAACGTTCTGTTGAAATTAACTGGCTTCTTTTCAAAAATAATATGCATGAGCTGATAAAAACTTACATACCTACTATCACTGTAACTGAAAAGCACTCATCACCCTGGTTTAATACGACACTAAAGCGTCTCAACAATAAAAAGAAATGGCTTTACCGCGCTGCTAGGCATTCCAACTCTGAGTGCGCATGGCAGAAATACTACACCGCTGAAAAAACGTACCTATCCCTTGCTAGTCAAGCAAAACGCTCCTTTTCTTCGACTACCCTACCAAACATCCTGTGAAATAACTCCAAAAAATTCTGGAATATTATAAATCCAAAGCGTTCGCAACCACTTGCTCTGTGCGACGAGAAAAATAAGCCTATTCCTGATCAGGAAATCGCCGAAGCGCTTAATCATGCATTCTCTTCCGTGTTTACGAATGAGCCTAAAGGTGAACTTCCTGAATTCCCACTTTTCAGTTACCATACCATGCCCGCAATCACCTTCAGTTCTGATGGAATCAGGAAATGCATTGATTCCTTAAAGCTGTCGTCTTCACCTGGCATCGATGGTATTAATTCTAAAGTCTTAAAAAATACTAAATATGTAACAAGCGAGATATTATGTCACATTTTTCAGCAATCCTTATAATCAGGAGTGGTGCCGGATGACTGGAAAGTGGGTAAGGTTATTCCAGTCCCAAAAAAGGGTCCTTCATCATCATGTAGTAGCTACCGCCCAATTTCTCTAACTAGCGTCTGTTCGAAATTGATGGAACATGTGCTTTACTCCCACATTGCTTCATTCCTAACATCTGTCAGTTTCTTCCACCCTAACCAGTATGGCTTCCGTAAAGGTTTATCTTGTGATAGCCAATTAGCACTCTTTATAAATGACATAAGCTCTAACCTTGATCAAAACATTCCAGTTGATGCCCTCTTTTTAGATTTCGAAAAGGCGTTTGACAAAGTTCCGCATCAACGACTACTCCTAAAACTTTCTCGCTTGCACCTTAATCCCCTTGTTTTGAACTGGATACGAAATTTCTTAACTAACAGACAACAGTTTGTGTATGCTAACAACCACTCCTCCTCTAAAAGCCCTGTTCTCTCCGGTGTACCCCAAGGCACAGTTCTCGGGCCCCTCCTATTCCTTATATATATTAATGATTTACCGGCTAATCTCACATCTAACATTCGCCTTTTTGCTGACGATTGTGTCATTTATCGCCCAATCCTAGCTGATACCGACAACCACGCATTGCAAGATGATCTAGACAAAGTTACCTTGTGGTGCAGCATGTGGCTAATGTCACTGAACACTACAAAGACTTTACTAATACCTTTTCATCGACGGATGATTCACCATACTCCTAAGTACGTTCTCTGCAACTCGGAAATATCATCAGTGGAGTCATGCAAGTACCTAGGCCTTACACTCTCAAATAACTTTTCTTGGTCCCCTCATATTACGAACATCACTAACGAAGCCAATCGCACGCTTGGTTACTTCCGCCGCAACTTACGCTTCGTACCACCATCCCTAAAGATACTAACTTATCTAACTTTTGTCAGACCTAAGGTAGAATACGCATGCTCTGTTTGGGACCCACACCAAACCACCCTTTCTAACACTCTAGAAGCAGTTCAGAATCGTGCAGCTCGCTATATTTATTCTGATTATTCTTACCACACTAGTGTCTCTCAGCTAAAATTAAAAGCAGGAATTTCCAATCTAGATATAAGGCGTCATGTTTTCAGACTGTGCCTTTATCACAAATTTTATCATTCTGCTCCTAGTACTCCAGCCATCATTCCAGCACACCGCCAGTCTTGCCGATTATGTCATGAAAAATCTGTGTATCCTCCGCCTGCCCGGACCACTGCGCACCTACATTCTTTCTTTGTGAAGACTGCCCGGGACTGGAATGACCTTCCCGCCGACGCCGTGCACCACTCCAATCCACATCATTTCAAGGCTGCCATTGAGTCCATATTCCACTGAAGTGGTCACCCATCCCTCATGTAATACCCCACACTGGGGCCTTTGAGGTAATAATAAATAAATAAATAAATAAATAAATAAATAAATAAATAAATAAATAAATAAATAAATAAATAAGTGTTCAAATTCGAACATTCGTGCGCTGTCGCAGTAGTTGCCGTTACCCATAGTAGCTGTCACCCGTGCTTCGGCGCATTGATTCAAGAGTGTGCCCACTCACTTCATAGCAAAACTCGTTCACAAGAACGCCATAATTTAGGAATGCTAGTAAGGCTTTGAGATAACATCAAGACATTTTGTCTGTACTGTCTCATCTTTGTTTACCATGCCGTCTGCCGGGCTGTCTGTTTGCAAGATGGACAACCGACCATGTCAAAATAGGAATACTAGCAATAGAGCTATTTTTACGCGCCTGAAATATGACACCGCTCAGGTTCATAATCGCCTTTCATCATCATCATCATCATCATCATCATCATCATCATCATCATCATCATCATCATCATCATCATCATCAGCCTGGTTACGCCCACTGCAGGGCAAAGGCCTCTCCCATACTTCTCCAACTACCCCGGTCATGTACTAATTGTGGCCATGTTGTCCCTGCAAACGTCTTAATGTCATCCGCCCACCTAACTTTCTGCCGCCCCCTGCTACGCATCCCTTCCCTTGGAATCCAGTCCGTAACCCTTAGTGACCATCGGTTATCTTCCCTCCTCATTACATGTCCGGCCCATGCCCATTTCTTTTTCTTGATTTCAACTAAGATGTCGTTTACCCGCGTTTGTTGCCTCACCCAATCTGCTCTTTTCTTATCCCTCAACGTTACACCTATCATTCTTCTTTCCATAGCTCGTTGCGTCGTCCTCAATTTGAGTAGAAGCCTTTTCGTAAGCCTCCAGGTTTCTGCACCGTAGGTGAGTACTGGTAAGACACAGCTATTATACACTTTTCTCTTGAGGGATAATGGCAACCTGCTGTTCATGATCTGAGAATGCCTGCCAAACGCACCCCAGCCCATTCTTATTCTTTTGATTATTTCCGTCTCATGATCCGGATCCGCCGTCACTACCTGCCCTAAGTAGATGTATTCCCTTACCACTTCCAGTGCCTCGCTACCTATTGTAAATTGCTGTTCTCTTCCGAGACTGTTAAACATTACTTTAGTTTTCTGCAGATTACTTTTTCGACCCACTCTTCTGCTTTGCCTCTCCAGGTCAGTGAGCATGCATTGCAATTGGTCCCCTAAGTTACTAAGCAAGGCACTATCATCAGCGAATCGCAAGTTACTAAGGTATTCTCCATTAACTTTTTATGCCCAATTCTTCCCAATCCAGGTCTCTGAATACCTCCTGTAAACACGCTGTGAACAGCATTGGATAGTTCGTATCTCCCTGCCTGACGCCTTTCTTTATTGGGATTTTGTTGCTTTCTTTGTGGAGGACTACGGTGGCTGTGGAGCCGCTATAGATATCTCAGTATGTTTACATACGGCTCGTCTACATCTTGGTTCCGTAATGCCTCCATGACTGCTGAGGTTTCGACAGAATCAAACGCTTTCTCGTAATCGCCTTTCAAGACGATTCTTATTAGCGGCTGGAATGTTACGAACGTGAAAAACCCATTTCTTGGTCAAATGCAATGGTTAGATTCTGAAAGCAGTGCCTCCGTGTTAGTGGAAGAGGTAATCGTTCCGTTATGTTTCATATGGTGGAAACCGCTTTTCTATGCCTGAAGACAGAAATAAAGATAAATCATCGTGTGATCCATTTCCACCCATATCCACTTGGAACGAATTCTCGGGATGACACCATTTTCGAGATTTTAATTCCCGAGCATTGCAGAAAAATGCATTGACGTTCTAGTTACGTTTGTGCTTGAATGCATAAAACGACGTCTTGTTAAGAAAGTAACTGGAACACTGATGCATTTCTCCGAAAAGTTCGGGAATTATTATCTCGAAACTGATGTCATCCTGAGAATTCCTTGAAAGTGGATCCGGCTTGCAATGTTTCGGGCTAGAATTTGTAAATTGCAATATGGGCCATAAGGTGATTAGTTTATAACTTAATTAGTGAATATGCGTTAATTAATCGATTATGCAATTCAATTGCAATGTCCCGGCCCCTCTTCGAGTAGACCAGCTCACGAACTAGAATTGCGCTACCTGCCACAGGGAGCCCTTAAAAAAATCATGAAAGTGCTCGCTGAAACACCCGGTGTTTCCGACACAGGTTCCGGTATAGGATCTTTCTACGCCTACAAACAGAGCTCCCAAAAGACACTTGCTTAAGCCCTCTAACAAAACGCAAGTTACAATTGCCTATAAATATATAGAACTCTCCAGCCTACGCAATGTTTGATGTGTATTTGGATTGTTTGACAAGTAAATTTCGCTTTGAAGTCCAACAAGAAAGCTGCATACATAGCTCAACGCATGGGGTGCGTTCCTTATATTTGAACGGATCAAGAACACGTGCTTATAGCGCACGATGTGACTAAATACTTCTTTTTTTTCTGTGCTAACTAGACGGTCGAAAATTCATGACCTGCACTTTTCTGGGGATATATGAACACACTGCTGCCGTAATGCGGATGAAACGTTCTATACAGTGCACGCTCTACCGACGCCGGTGTGTCTGGCAGCGCATTCTGACGACCTGGCAGAGCTGCGGGGCCTGGCGGTTCCTTCCGTGCGCTCTCAAACGATCCTCGACTCGAAGCCATTCGTCGATTCCACCGAGTTGAGCACAGTGTCGTTCCTCGGCTCATAAAGAAAAAAAAGATACGCGCTGCGATTCTTTAGAATTACCGTGGAGTGTCACGAAGTGCCATGACCACTTCTCTCGATGGGTGGCGCTGCCATCCGCTTTCGTTGAGTCGAGGCGTGGAGTGTGTTGATTGGAGGAGCGCTTTCGAATGCGGCGCTTACAGCGATAGCTCACCCCGGCGTCTGGCTGTGTGTGTTCTCACCGAGTCTAGGGGTCACATGGTCACTTCGGGGCTCCGACGCAGCCTGCGTTGCTGGCCGCCGCACGAGTGACCCAGGCTTTCAAGAGCGGCCGTGGATTGACATTTGGCACCCACCCCGCCTCCGTCACTCGCGAACCGGTGTGGAACAACTGCTTCCCTGTACAAAAAAAAAAAATGATGGACAGCAATGTGCAATGTGATGTAATAAGGGATCAGAGGAGGATGTGTTAAGCGGGATTTCGAAGACGTGAGGTGAGCGCCGCCAACTTTGGTGAGCGCACCGCGGGAGGCGAGGAAAAAGAAACCGACGGTGTCGTACTATAATTGAAACGGGAGCCTCTTGTTGCCTCCTCTCTATCGGGCCGCTCTCGACGCGCTTGTTGCTCCTCGATGCGCGTGCTTCGCGTCGCGAGATTCAGATCGGCGTGCGGGGCTCTCGGCTTGTGCCTGCCCTTCTCGGAGCGGCTGCCTTCTTAAGAGAGTGAAGCTGTAGAAATCTCCGCAAACCTCTTGGCAAGTTATTGCGATGGTAAATATCCCTTCATTATTAAAAAAGAAAAAGTTACGTGCCTTGGCTTCGTAGGGTGTCACGCTGAGACCACTAGGGGTAAATCTGCAGCTGCAGTCGTTCAGTGTCAATTATAACTTATATAGCTGTATAACTATATAACTGTATAACCCCCCCCCCCCCCCCCCCCAAATGCATTTGTCGCTTCCGTGGGCTGACCCCGGAGGTAGTGCAATACCGAGCCACCCCCGGCGGTGGAGAAGCGGGCTTAATAATAATAATAATAATAATAATAATAATAATAATAATAATAATAATAATAATAATAATAATAATAATAATAATAATAATAATAATAATAAATGAAATCAATCAATGAAGATGCATTATTTCAATTCGATGGGTATACTGGAATAGTTTGCGAACAGCACATGGACTCACGCGCAAGAGGCATCGCCATACACGCAAAGGACAAAATGTATGTATAACCATAAATCCTTGACTAGCAAGTGAACAGTGCCAGCGACTGTGCGGATGTCTGTGCCATACAAACGAAATACGGCATTATGATATCCGCAGTGTATATATCTCCAGGCAAACCCAAGTGTGATACCGAAAAGTTCATGACCACGCTAGAAGAGCTTGTTCTGAAGTGCCACACCAATCCAAGTCACTCAACTACTCAACAACGGTCGTGTATAGATTGAACTTTCGCCAAGATTCCGTCTAAGGCGTTGCTTGCTAATTTGATGACGTTGTTAGAGAGCAGACAAGCGTCTTATCTCCTCGATTAGTTCATTTCATTTCACCATTTTGTTTCGCTATAATAATTCGCTATACTTTCACTTCTGCGCCAGTAAATAAACATGATACATGATAAATACCACTCAAAGTGCCTAATTATTTCTGATATTCTAAACAAAAATTTTGACTGTATTGTTTCGAAAAACTTAAGATTGGAGAAATTAGAGGATAGACAAGTCTAATTTTGACCTCAACTATCTTGCGATGAAAAACCAACTTCGAGAAGGTTGGCATCACAACATACAAGGTGGTTCAAAGCCAGATGTACGATCTTTAGGCAAACTCATGTTGCCTACGGTTTATGTGACACCAGCGCTTTATTTTGCTTAAGCGTTCTTGGTACTGTAAGAGTTGGGGTCGGGCATGAAATAGATGGCAGCTGGCCCATGCCATCGTCCAAGTTATCCACGCTGAGGACGTTGTTGAAGGGAGAGATTTGTTCTCATCGAGAACGAGAAATATATGATTTATTTACAGCATCTACATGAGAACTTTACAGTTCATCATTCTAGCATGACTGAAAGAAAATTCACACTCAGCAGCCGCGCCGCGGCTGCTTATAAACACACTGTCCTCCCTAGATCCCGAGGTGAGGGAAAACGGCGTTCAACCGTCGACCAATTCGGAGCGTCCAAAGTCTTCGTAACCGGCCCGCCTTTGAGGAAGAGGGTTTACACGCTCACTTACGCACAGGTTTCACTAAGCACACCGAGGTGAGAGGGTTCTCGCAGACACGTGTCTTGCCCTGAGCAGGCGCCTCTTTATCCCAGAGTTGACTCCGCAGACAGTGGCCGCCGCGTCTGTCCATTGACTGACGACTACTAAGACCCGTGAGACGGCACCGCAAAACATCTTCCAGGAGCTACTCTGCTCCAACCAGACCGTGACGGTGACGGCGAACACACTGACAATATTTGGTCCGCCCACCCGCGCCTAGACATGGTGGCGCCGTTCGGTTGGGGACTGTCGCTTCCCCGAAGATCGCCAGCCTCCGCAGGTCGAACGTAACAGTACGAAACTCGATGCTTGGTCCATGGCCTCGGAGTTGTTCAGCGCATGAGGCGTTTAACTCAGAGTCATGTTCGCCTCGGCCATAAAAGATCAAAACGAGATGGGGGATTGCTCGATTTCTAAAGTGATCGAGTGCTGCCCTACCTTATTTTGTCAAACATGCGGAACTTCTCTTGCCATGGCCGACATTATTACACTTGCTAGCGTAAGCGCATCTAACAAAAATTTATTTTTATTGCTTCATTTTCCAAATGGAGAGTCTTTCCAAGCATGAACGTTGTTTCCAAGCAGAACTTGGTTGGTCACAGCGTCAGAAGACCTCGCCACTGGCGGTACTGCTCTCGAATATTCCTCCCTGTATTCTAGTGTTCGTATATCCGCATTGATACGTCTCTAATGTTCCGAATTTCCCCGCTTTCAAGGCGTGTCAACAATGTGGTGCCCGCATTGCACTGCGCAACGCTCGCGGTGTAAAATACTCGCCGAAATGTGTCACATGTTACTCTTTAAACCGTCTAACCTGTGAAGCGTAGTAACAACGTGATTCTTGCGCGGCCTGCGGGATGTGGACGTGCCAACGTCGAGAGACGCCACGCCTGAGGTCCATCGGATGTAAGCGCTATGTGGTAACTGCTGAAATTTCTCTCGTAAGCCGGGACTCGAGAAAAAGAAAGAGAGAGAAGTGGTTCTTGTGGTGAAGGAGGAAAGGCTAGCACTATTTTCTGCAACCCATGCGGGAGCACGGCTCAGCGCCAGCAGGGTGGAGGAGATGGGATTAAAAGAGAGAGGGGGTAGGAGGGAGAAAGGTAGAGGGTCATAGAGATGGAAGCGAAGTAGTGGCGGATCAGGAAGTTCGAGGTGGTGTGTGCCGGTAGCCAATGCAGAGATAGTAAGCATACTGCGTCCTGAAGGGTCGTCAGTCTTGAAGAGAGCAGCGCTACCCCAAGTCTAGCCCTGTCAGGGTTCTGCAGGCAGAGCATCGCCGCCTTGGAGTCGCAGAAGATGGCTGCCGAGGTCGCTGGTAGCTCCTCTGCAAGTAGGTCCACAGCAAGGTGGAGTCCTGCTAGCTCTGTTGCGGTAGAGCTTGCATGCCCCGGGAGACGGCACAGCTTGCTCTTTTGTAGGGCCGGTGCAACGCAGGCTGCTGTGAATGAGCCCGTCTCCGGTATCACGGATCCATCGATGAAGACGTGAACGTGGTCCCCAAGTCTCTCTTGGAGGAGAGAGGCTGCCGTCTGCTGTAAGGCGCATGTTGGTGAACGGTTGAGATGGTCCCATGTCGCACCACCGTAGATTCAGTTTAAACACTGCAATCATTCGTACCACATTATAACAATGCGATGCAAAACAGCAGTGATTACTATACGTTACAATGCTATAATTGACTTCTTCTATCAGGACAAATCACGCCTCTAATAAATATCGTCCACACTGCTCCCTTTACACTCTCCACTCTCCTCAGTCACTTCTCTCAGCGACAGCTTTCTCAAAGTAAAAAAAAAAAAAACACCAGTCGAACTTCGAAGAAAAAAAGTCAGTAAACGGCGCAGTTTCGCTGCGCCTCAGCTTTCACGCCTTAGTAAAATAGGTCAGAAAGTGATATGCAAATAGTACATTTCTACTAAGCGCTGTCCGACTCCCCAAAAAGTGGCAAAGTTCTGTGTATACATCACTTCTGCATGGCCTCCGAAATGGTAGCGTTCCGCTGTCAGCGCAGCGTACCTTAATCTCGAAGGCTATGCTTCTAGCGCACTGCGATGTCGCCACTCGCAAAGCTTAACTCGCGGTGCACCAGCTAAAATCCGTGGAAAAAGCCGAGGTATTTTCAATAAGTTGCTCTTAAAGCATCAAATACGTGGGCAGCCAACGGCAAACTCTGAAAAACATGTTGGTGTCAGCTGCAGGGCATCAATACGAGAAAGAGAGAGAAAGCGAGAAATAGTTTAAATGCTTTGTTAAATGAAAGATTAGTCTGTAGCTACAGGCTTGCCATGCTACCTTAGGTGTTTACGACGCTACTCCCGAATATAGTGGGTGGCAGAAGCATTGGAGGACGAAGAAAAAAAACAGGGAGTTGCTGAAGATGCTGACAGGAAGCTGAAGACGTCAGCCCTGCTATGTTCAGGATTTGCTGCTTGAGATGAGGTTTTTTGAGATGACATGTCGAGCAAGAAAATGTAAGCAAAAAGGAGACGGAAATTCATTAACGAATATTTATGGGGAACAATTTAGCGGTTGCTGTAGACACACACGCATGAAAAAAAAACGACTCTCGAAGCACACTTCGCGCCAGAGCAATATTACTTAAGCACCTATGGTTTCGCCATAGTGGACTATTTGGGAGACAGAAGTGCAGACGGTGCGAACACCTCGACAGTGCTGTGCGCGTGCGACCCATAGATGGGCCCTCGCACGGCACTGCTCTGACTGACAAGCGGTTTCCATTGACGCGTACAAAGCGGGTTGGCCACGTTCGATGGCGGGCCTCTTTCTCCGGAACCACAATCTCGTTACACAGGTGCTTTAAGAAAGAGGCCGCAAGTACGAGAGCGGCGGTAACATGGCCCACTGTCGCCGTCCGAGCTCTAGCGGGCAATTCTGCTCGTGACCAGATATCCGGCACATCGCGTGAGATGAGACATCTACCACGGTGGTGCCAAAAAAAAAAAAGGCCTCGCTTCTGAGAACTCGTACTACGTCTACCCCTCGTCGTCTGTATTTGTTCGCACTGTGGACAAATTGCAGGGACAGCATGTTTCTTTTTATAGCGCTCGCCAACCACGGAGCCGGCCATATTGGCTGATGTTAGTTGGTTGGGAAAGAAAGCGATATAATCTTGTGATGCTGGCACGTCCTTGCGAAGGTTAGCTATGCTATCATTGAGGTGACTGATCGCGACCACTTCGCATACGCGTAAGGCGGGGGTCTCAAAAATTTGGCACCGGGTCGGTCTTCTCGTGAGTCATTCTAACAACTTCGACACGTAAAGGTATAAAGAAAGTTGAAGCTCGACTGCGAGGCCATTATTAGACTAAATGACAATGTAGTGGTGGGATATACGTGACAAGTGGGAATATATATATATATATATATATATATATATATATATATATATATGCACTAACAGGCTCCTCTTACCAAATTCGGCTGCGCTGTTGACACTGTCAAGTACTCAGCGCAAAGCGACGGCGCTCCAAGTGGAGGGGTTGTTAAGTGGACTAAAGCTACCCATGTTGATTTGGAAGTTAGAGGCACCTGTGCGTCATAGATTCCGGTTTACGATAGCTTTGGCGGATGCATGGCACGGACTACGTGGTATACTGTCGAATATATCATATACGCTGCTACGAATGACGAAGCTTCGCTCCGTGTTTGATACGCTAAACTAGTACGATGTCGGTATATGCCAGCACCCTGCGAGCCTGCGCGATTCGAACAGGGTTTTTTCTGAGAGCTCTGCCTAAAAGATAATGACCCAAGGCCGTCATTTCGCAAGGGCAACGGGTTTGTGCAAGTTTCTAACTCCAGTGCCAGGTTTTCGTAGTTTTTAACTAAATAATTTATTATAATATGCAAAAAATGCAATCGTGCTTACATTTTTCGGTGCATATCGATGATTACCGTAAGGGGGAGAATCATATTTCGCGTCTAAAGTTCCAAGTGTCTTGTACAAGCAGTTTTATTTATCGTGTACGTCTACTGTATACGTAGCCTTGTTGCTAGTGTGGTCATAGGGAATATATAGAACACATTTTGCCGAGAAATGTATTTCAGTAGAGTGATTAACTAGATGGAGGACTACTTTTTAAATGTAGCAAAAAAAAATATTGGGCAGTGGAGTAACGATTTAGCGCAACGAGCTACACTGAAAGCCTTGGTAGCGTCCTTAAAGCGAACCTTCGAAGTCGTACTCGACGACCTAGATAGACGCATTTTCTTTGTGCAGAGAATGCTTAAATCCAACAAAAATATTGCGAGCAGATTCAAATTGCGCACAGCGCTGCGGTTTGATCAGATATTTGTGCACTTCCCGTAGCTCAGCTCTGACTTTATTGATTTTATTCAAAGTTCGAGAGCGCACAATGACTGGGCAGGATGTTGCGTGTCTCTCGGCAATTAGGTACTTCTGATCAACAGATAAATTTGATAGATACCATATATTTTTAGGCAGTAGCAGGAAGTCGACATTAGGCGAACTTGAACTTCTTTCTCCTAGATGCAGTTATAAAAAAAAAATCTTACTCTTAACGCTACTGACGTCCGCAAGCGCAACTAAAATTTATTATCATACAACTAGAATAAAACGTAGTGTACAAGCAAACTTGTTCTACTCAAAAAGAAGCCACTACAATCACTTAGAGGTATCTGCCTGCACAGGCAGTATATTCCTTCCTTCCTTCCTTCCTTCCTTCCTTCCTTCCTTCCTTCCTTCCTTCCTTCCTTCCTTGCCTAAAAATTTAAACTGTGGGGTTTTACGTGCCAACACCACGATTTGATTATAAGGCATGCCATAGTGGCGGACTCTGGAATAATTTTTAGCATCTCAGAGTTTTTTAAATGTTTTTTAATGTTCACCTAAATCTAAGTAATCGAATGTTTTTTTTTTGCATTTTGTCCATCGAAAGTCGTATATCGGCCAGGTTCGAACCCGCGACCTAGTGCTCCTCAGCTTCGAAACGCTCTTTCTTTCCTACAGGTGACGCGACAGTCAGCAGACCTCCGCGTCTGTCTGTCTGTCTGTTTATCTATCTATCTATCTATCTATCTATCTATCTATCTATCTATCTATCTATCTATCTATCTATCTATCTATCTATCTATCTATCTATCTATCTATCTATCTATCTATCTATCTATCTATCTTTATCGATCACTGTGTCTGTATTCTGAAACATGAGCCCTGTGCGGGCAGTTTCGCGAACCGGCACGATTAAAAGCTATCACGCAGGTCAGTACACGCTCTCCGGGCAGGTCGCGGAAGAGCGGCCGGCGTCGCGTCCGTGTTTCGCGGCGAAAGCCAGCTCCGACTCGGAGTCGCGGAGCGAGAGAGAGAGAGAAGAGCGAACCGGCGCACGTCCTCTCCGTTTGGCGGCGGTGCACCCTCGGACTCCGAAATAGCTGGCGCTGCCGGCGGCGGCCGGGAGAGCCGGGCTAAAAATAGACTCTCCTCCAAGGTCCCCACGAAAGCCTTCTCGCGTACGTCTTCCCTTCCCTAGGCGCTCTGTGACCTGCTATCGCCGGACGCCGCATCCATGCGAACGTCCTCTTGGTTTCTCTTTCTCTCCCCCTCGTTTTGCTCCTCACCCCGCGGTTGTCCTTTTCTCTCTCTCCACCCCGCGCTCCTGTCAGCTCTGCCCGAGAATGTAGGCCGCCACCGGGAGCCGCGCTTGCATTGTTTCGCTTTGAATCGGACGCGGGCAAGCGCGCGCGTTAATGGTGCTTTGCCACGAACGTAGTGGGACGAGCAGTTCTTGCTCGTTCTGCCTGCGCGTGTTTCCCCTTTTTGTATATCACTCTCTCGTTTATCGCTGGTTGTGTCTTTAACGTAGTCCTTATCTTCAATTCATATCTTGACTTATTCGAGTGTAAGAACGTAGTGTTTGCCGATTTTGCACGCGCGTGATTTCTTCTTATTGCGTACTGCGCTATTTCCCTGTCTCGTTCTTAACTTACATGTTATACTCTAAGTGTACTCTTGTTTCGTTTAAAATAAGCCTCTCATTATGAGTGTCTTGAATTAGGACTTGTATAGTAATATTAGTTTATTTTATTAGAAGCTCTTTCTGTCAATGTTACTTCAAGGCCTTCACCTTAACCCAAATATTGTGCAGACGTTTTGTGATGGTTTTGTCTAAGTCGACAAAAACAAATTGAAACTGGGCGCTGACTTGCTTCAGATTTAACTTGGGCGCTTGTGTGCGTTTAGTGCATCTTTCAGAATGACATTTTTCGTAAGTGCTGCCTGCGTTTCTTTTATCTACTCGCCCTGGGCTGCCGCGCCGCACGAACGAATAAAATGTCCCACCTATTCGACGCACTCGTCTCTCATTTGGTGACTCGGGCGAAAATTACGAAATTGATGTGATCACTCCGTTATTTGCAATTTCCTGCAGCGTCGAAGTGTTTCACACATGCAAGGAACGACATAACCACACCGGTGTTGATATCGTGGGTAACACCAGCACCGGTAATATTACCCGGTAATAGCACCAGTGCAATAACATAAACTGAGAATATAGGGCGCGACGGATAGTTGTTATTAAACATAATTTTCAGCAGCACCACACAATCATTCTCACAAATAATGATTATTAAAAAAATTGTTATGAAACATATTTGGTGAACCTTTCCTGGCATTGCACAATATTTCAATTCCGCGCGAGCCGATACTACGCAAAGCTGTGGAACTTACCGAATTTGTTCAGCTTACTCTATCGTACCTCGCAGTGGCGCCTTCCTTCGTATTTGTGCGATGCCGCGACGTTAGGCAGCAATCTCCCAAAGTGCATGCGACTGCGATAACGCCGAGGAAACGTTTCATTGTGATTAGGGAAAAGGGGGGAGGGGGCGATGTTCGTCATCGCGCAAACAATTACCTTGCGATAATTTGATGCAACGAGCGTCCGACAAAACTTTGTTCATACACTAATGTGTGCTCTGTGCGTTTACCATTGTTGCGGTTTAATCAACGCTTCAAGTGTGACTCGAAATTCTAATGGTCGGTTTTTTTTTCTCTCTCTTTTCTTTCCAGGTAAGTTCCCACCGTTGACTATTCCAGCCATTCCATTAGAGTGGATTATCAATCGCAAGCTGCGGCATGCCGTGCAGGTAAAGCTTTGTGTACCTCATCACTGACGATAGCTCACCGTGTACATCTGCTTCGTGATCATTCCGTGAAAAGTGTCTTCGCTTATTTATTTTTTTTTCAAGTACATGTTTACACTTTGAGCGCGGACTCCATGCTAACCTCTTTTACGTCAATGCTTAGAAATTTTAAAGGGTACTCTTTTTTTTCTTTCTTCAGTGTTCTTATGCTTAATCCATAGGCTTCCTTCGACATTGTTTTCTTGTTTTTCTGCCTGTTTTCTTTTCCATGTCGTTTCTCTTGGCTAAGATTTCGGGACAGCAGGCCATGTCACTTTCCAAGATTTCCATATTTCGCAGCTTATAGTAGACTTTCTTTTCCGTTTCACTCTTTATTTTAAAAAAATCAAGTTTTCTCGCAAAAATTAAATAGTGAATAGCTTATTGCATGCGTGTAAATCTCTGATTGTCACTTCTTTAGGGGAGGAAAAAGAAATGAACAATATATCTTGTTTATAGGCTCCAACATTGCATTGTGGGTAAAGCGGATAATTTTGCAAGTGTCTCTCATTTCTCTTAAAGAATTTAGTGAGTACCTTATAACCTGCGCCTTCATTTCTTATAATTGATTATCTAGAGAACGAAAAGGAAACTAATATTACTTTTTCTCGTTTCTAGGTTCTCAGATTACATTGTGGGCACAGTACATAATTTTCCAAGTGTATCCACAATGAAGCGCGCTTAGATTGCCTTCTGCGGCAGATATAAGATGCCTTAGGCGACACGCAAACAGCCTTCTCAAACTGCGAGGCCGTTCAGCTCGCGATTGTGATTGCGAATTTAAAAGCCTGGCATCGCGTATGTCTTTTCTAATCTGCGAAGTGCGCGGCAGAAAGCTTCAATGTACAGGGGCAGGGGGGGTGGGGGGAGTCACTTTACCAACTGAGCTAGCCGACAGGTGCTATGACATCATTTGTCAGAGCGAAGGCCAATACGTCGACAACTCAAAGCCACTGAAACGTTCCTACCCCAAATGAGTTAGTGACAACTTAACCCTTCATGGTTCTTCTTCTACCTCTCTGATTTTCGCAGAACGCACCGGAAGTGACGGTAACACCTCTACAAAAACTTCGTTACGTCACGATCTGCGACTTCCAGCTGCATAAAGTGCATTCACCATTAATAGAACACGCCACTGACCAATGCCAGGAAATAAGTGTGGTTCCGCCAAACTTTGTTTTCATCAACATACGAAATGCACATGGACGACCGGCAGTTACAAGGAAAGAAAGAAAAAAGAAGAGTGGATGGTGTGTGAAGGAATTCTGGGGCCTTAAAACAATGATATGTTTATGAAGCGCGCCATTGTGGGGCACTCCGAATTAATTTGGGCCGCCAGCAGATCCTTTAACGCGCCCCCAATGCGCAGGACACGGGCTGCATTTCACCCTTGTCGAAATGCGGCCGCCGCGACCGGGATTCGATCCCGTGACCTCGCGCTTAGCAGCAAAGCGCCGTAGCTGCCAAGCCATCTGAGGCGGGTCGAGGGGGGATGAGCAAGTAATCTGTACAAATTCCGAAACGTCGATGTAAAAAAAAAGAGCGGAAAAAAATTGTGCGCAGGGCCGGTACTTCTGTGCACTGTTTTTTCTTATCATTAATATTCTCGTCATTTTTTGCGCTATAATTTTTTACCTTTTCGTTATGAACCAATTCGCCTAAGAAAACGTTTTGCTGTGTGACATTGGACGTTGACCGCTTTTCTCTTTTCTTAATAATAATTTCACCTGACTAGACGATGTTTTCTGTCGAACTCTTGATTATATATATATATATATATATATATATATATATATATATATATATATATATATATATATATATATATATATATATATATATATATATATATATATATATATATATATATATATATAAAGCTCATTCACTAAAGGTCATCTTACTCGTCATGACGTTATACAGCTTGCGTAGTGAGGAGCAGCGCTTTATGCGCGTCCTCCAGCGTCACTGTGGGGCACAGAGAATAAGAACAACAATACGACGCCTGCGACCTCGCGTGAATACACCATATAAGCGGCACTGACGTCTAGCCCGTTGTTCACCTTTAGTGTCTCGCTAAGCACCAACACAGCAAGCGGGCACTTTCCTTTTTGACAGTACGCTCGCCATGCCTAATGAACGTGCGCGCATTCGAGCGTGCTCGAATGGCTGCACCCCGGCGTCCGGGCAGGGGAAAAGGAGTACGTGCTTCGAGCGATGGGTACAAATGAATCCGAGCCGGCGCTGATTAGAAATCGATGTGCGTCATACGTTCCCCCCCCCCCCCGCTTTGTTCCCCTCGGCGCACCCTCGCGGTGCATTTGTATACGCGCGGGTCTCATTGTCTCCGCTCCCCGGCGACGTTCACCGCGAGCCCCCCTCCCCACGACCTGCGTCGTTCCAGGCAAATCAGCTCCTTCTTGATTTAATGAGAGCGGCGACGCGGGGGCGAACTGGACGCCAGGGCCTTATGGGTTCTTCCATGACGTACGTTCGAGGTGAGCCGGCTAACAAGAGCACGGCAAGCAATCGCCACGACGTGGTGCTTATTAAGGAGACGATGCAGCGTTGTTGCGAGTCAGAGCGCCGTGGGGACAGACAGTGCTATACAGGGGTGGGGTAGAAAGAAAATATACTGCACTCGTAGGGCACGTTCAGGGGCCTCGGTAGTTGTTTAGGGCGATACATTATTTTCAGTGAATGAATGTTTGATGTTCAGTGGCGCAATGGCCAAGTAGGGCCAAAGAGCGCCAGATTATTTTCAATGATGTGCGTGCGACGGAATTACGCTAAGTGTTGTCACGTTGCTGTGACGGTGAAGAATAGAACACCACGAGTGCTGTGAGTTAAGGATATACCTATTTGCTGGTCAAACTTTTACTCGGAAAAAGGAGCAAACGCAAAAAAAAAAGGAGCACTGGTAATGGAATCCGAAGTCGCGGGTTGAGTGTGTCGGCTGTTTATACCTCAGTCGCCGCACACTCCAGAGTAGTCGCTAGTACTCGAGTACATTCGCGAATGTACTACAACGCTGTTCTCAAGACGTGCACAATCTGAGCAGACACGCCTCCTTTGCTATAGAATGCGCGACAACGTTCAAGAAGTACTGCAGACGAGTCTTGCGCCGAGCGACAACATAGTAACAGCAATCATTCTGGGAAAACGAACGCCGACGAAAAAAAAAAAAAAAGAGAGAAACAAAGACGACGCGTGGAAGTATGAAGGAGCTATAGAAGAAAAGCAAATAGGGCCTCTGAAATTAAGCACGGTTTGGCACATGGTTGCCATGCTGAGTCTATTGAATTGTATGCACTTGAATGCACGACCTTTTGTAGTCAGAAAAGGTTGAACACGTTAGTATAGTAGCGATAAATATTTTTTCTGCCACATCACTAGCATCGTTTTGCTTTGCACTAGGTACTTAAGCAAGCGCCAAGAACACTGTAATGGCTGCTTGTTTCTAAAAAAAAAAGTCATACGAAGCAAGTTATAGAGATAGGCCTCTTTAATTAAGGTCGACAATTCCAAAATTTCAAGTGCACTACTTTGAAAAAATGGCAATAACAGAAATCAAGATTAACATAACAATAAACCTTACATATGCTACAGCGAGACAGAAGATTGCAAATAGTGCGACCGTTGGTATTAGCACGCGAACCATGGTCCGTACTTATTCTGTGTGCTCATTCACATCATCAGACAAAGAATCCCACACATGTCTTATTAAATATACGCGGCATTGAAACTTGCACATAACCTTAAAAAACGTAAAACTCGAACACAGAATTGGCAGACAGAAAGAGAACACGGAAATGGTACTGAGACGCGGAACACGAGATGTTTCGCTTATGAAGTTGCAAAATGCATCGACGGCACGCCTGTGATTGTGAGGGCATGTTCGCGGTCAGAGCGCTGTTCTCACTGATATGTGATGTCTGTCAAGAAGGTTTGGATGGTCGCGCCGACGAAACCGCTGCCTGTCACATCTAAGACGACCTGTGAAAGACATCTATCTACAGGTTAATCTCCCGGCCTTTCGCATATCATTCATATATATATATATATATATATATATATATATATATATATATATATATATAGAGAGAGAGAGAGAGAGAGAGAGAGAGAGAGAGAAGGATTGGAACGGTATAGTGGGTCCTCCTCTTCAGTCTTCAGCTCTTTTGCTCGTCCATGCCGCTTGTGCTGGGAGTCCGTGCCCTGATACAACGGTCGCTCCCAAACGCCGGTGACTAATAAACGCCTTTACAAGTGGTCGAGGTTGCTTCGGCCCACAACGCCCCCCCACCCTGGAAGTTCGATACTGTGTCCTACGCTCAACCATGCTTGAAGACACATCCCAGCAAACGCCTCCTGCTCCATCCCAGCGAGCTCTTCCTCAGTCGATCCTGTGTTCTGGTGTGCCGCGCCACAGGAACTCGGTCATATTCAGCGGCGTGAACGACACCGATTTCGAGGACTCGCTGACGACATATGAAAGGGTAAGCGCCCACAACAAATAGGACGACCCCGAGAAACTGAGCAACGTGCGGTAAAGTTCTGATCGGTGTTGCAGAAGTCGCGGGGCGCGGTAGGGCTGAACTTAACGTCACAAGTTGGCGGCTGGATGTAATTATATTTATTCAATGGCGTTTCTTACTAATTGTGACAACATGTCATTATTTCACTATATTGGCGGCGCCTCCAGGACACCAAAGCGGCAACGGGAACACCAAAGCTAGAGTCCCGACTGGTCTGTGGGTTGGGGCTCGCAGAGGCCTGCGCCTGCCAGGGGTGTATAATATCGGCTGTTCGCGAGAGCGGACAGCAAATTTTTTATGCGAACACCCCCTGGCACGCTTCAGCCTCCGCGGCCTTAACCCACGGGCAGCCCTGCTTCCAGCTTTGATCCCCGCGGTATACCCCTTGGGTGCCCCGGAGGTCCTGCGCCGTCTGCTTTATTATAACCTCAGGTGCTCTCCTGAGGCCTCCGTTTGCGGGTTACATGTGCCTTCCTGAAGCAGTGCTTGTAAAAAATCCAACGTATTGTCGCAAAAAAAAAAAAATAGCGACCCGCGGCTTATAAAACACCAGTCAGAAGCTTGCCGCAACGTGCTCTTCTATCTGTCGGCAGTCTCTGGTACAACAACCTTGAGGCCGACTTTCCGACGTTGTCCTCGTTCAAGGCCTCTTTATTGGCTGTGTTTGGTCGCCCTGCTGTGCGCAAGCGGCGAGCGGAGTCGCGTTGGCGAGAACTTGCACAGCAGCCGGGTGAATCAGTTACCAGCTGCATTGAAGATGACCTGGACTGGTGCAAGAAAGTCAGTGCGATAATGTCGGAGTCCGACAAAATCGGAAATATCTTAAAAGGGATAGAAAACGATGCTTTGAACATGCTACTTGCCAAGAATCCACAATTCGTTACAGTCTTCCTCACTCTATGCCAAAGCTACGAGGAGCTACCCAGGCAGCACTCGTTGACACGTCGCCCTTCCTCGCACGACGACCCCATTGCTGGTTTGGCTACCACCTCCGACCAGTCGGCGTTGCTTGCTGAAATGAAAGCGTTCGTTCGGGAGGAAGTTGCACGCCAGCTCTCCTTGATATTTTTCGCTAAGCCGCCGCGTCTCCAACAGCCTGCGTCGAACATTATGCTTCCTCTCCGTCGCTCTATCGAGCAGGAAATCGCCGAGGTCTTGCCAGACCAGAGCCAACATCTTCTTGCGGCTGCACCAGTAAGCTACGCTGACGTCGTGGCACCGCCCCAACAGGTCCCGGCGGCCGCACCACTCAACTACGCTGAAGTCTGTCGCGAGGACCAAACCACTCTTCTTCGAGTGTTCCTCTCCGTTCTGCCGATATCGTGCCTAGACCCCGACTGCCTCCCGCCGTGCAGTCATGTCAGCAGCCGCCCCGCACAACGCGTCCTTTAACACGGATGGTGGGAGCTGCCCCGGAGAACGTGCTCCTGACAACCGGCCAATGTGCTTTGCGTGCGGCTACGCCGGTCACGTCGCACGTTTTTGTAATCGTGTGCAGCCGCCTAGCGCTGAACCACCCATGACAAGCCAGTCCAGCCGTCCGTCCATATTGCGGCCCCCCGTCGGCTATGTCGCCGACATCGTGCCCGACCACAACTACCCGCCGTTCCCCTTCTCCACGCTGTCGCTCACTGTCGCCGATGCGACCTCGCACCGTAACTTGGGACAAGGAAAACTAACCGTCGCAGTCTAAGACAAGAGGGTTGCGACAACGTCGAAATGTGAAACCTCTCACCGCAGTCCCTCGAACGTAATCGAAGTGTTTGTTGACGGATTGCGCGCATCTGCATTCGTGGACACTGGAGCCGCCGCATGTCTTATGAACGCTAAGCTTTGCCGCTTACTACGGAAAGTCACGACGTCCCTTTCTGGACTGTTTCTCCGTACAGCTAGTGCTCAGAATGTTCACCCCCTCGGCGGCTTGCACTGATCGTGTTGTCATTGCCGACGTTCTATACGCCATAGAATTCATCATCCTTTCCTCGTGCTCTCATTACGTTATCCTCAGCTGGGATTTTTTTCTCTCGTCACAATGCCCGTTATTCCTTGCGCGCGGGCCGAAATAGAACTCTCGCCGCTGTTAGATTTGCCGCTCACCGATAATTCTTCGCTTTCGAGGAAACTACTTGTCCAAGCCGACACCCACATTCCTCCGAACGCGTCAACGGTCGCGCCTATGTACTGCAAAGGAATCTCAGACGCTCTTGCGCTACTGTCTCCATCTGACCGCTTTCTCACTCAGAAAGGTCTACTGCTGCCTTTTGCGACAGTGGATATTACACAGGGCTGCAGCGCCATTTTCGTTTGCAACCCATTTCCATACCCTGTGTTACTGCTGCGAGGGTAATGTCTTGGCAATGTAGAAGCGATCGAAGACGTGCAAGTTATGGACGCGCCCGATAACCATTACAGTACTATATCCAGTGCACTCAATGCTGTTTCTACGTGTGGCCTATCGTCCAGTGATGTGTTTGGTTCTTCTATTGCCGATGCCCTGACACCGCTCCAGCGGTCTCAGCTTTTGTGCCCTCTAGAAGAATTTCGTTCTTCTTCTGATGTAGGGCAATCTTCCCTGGGCCGGACGCCAGGTACTGCAACCGCCATAGCGGTCATGTCCGTATCGTGTATTTCGTGCAGAACGTCGTGTAATCAACGAACAAGTCGGCGACATGCTTCGCCACGAGGTTATACGACCTTTTGACTGTCCATGAGCATCCTCTGTCGTCATAGTTACAAAGAAGGATGATGATGTGCGGTTTTTTGTGGACTACGGCCGCCTGCACAAGATCACTCACAAGACGTCCGCTCTTTCCCGCGCATAGACGACGCGATTGACAGTCTACATGGCGCAGAATTCTTTTCATCTCTAGATTTGCGCTCAGGCTATATTGCCAAATGGCCATGGCAGACCCCGATCGGCCGAAAACAGCTCTTGTCACACCCGACGGCTTCTACGAATTTTACGTAATGCCTTTTGGACTTTGTAGTACACATAGACCCACGCGTCGAGACTCGCGCGCTGTGGCGTGTCTGGTTCGTTCAAGGATTGCGCAAATGAAAAAAAAGAAAGTTGCCATCGCGCGGCAAACCAACAGCACCCACTTATCGTTCTCGTTACTATAAGATATATATCTTACAGTAAGATATATGAGTCCCGACGTGCGGGTCTATGTTAAACCAAACACGAAAAATTAAGGAAGGAAGGAAGGAAAAAGTGGAGAAGGAAGGCAGGGAGGTTAACCAGTTTAGCCTAACCGGTTTGCTACCCTACACATGGGAGCGGGATGGGAGGGATGGAAGACGGGGAGAAGAGATAGAGAGCACATAACACGGCACACACATCGTCTGTCACTCTTGCGCGGTACGTGACATCACTGTCACAGCCGCTTGTCCAAGCCCGTCTCCTTCATAAACCGAAGTAGTCCTTTCGTCGCCTTCACCTGCGATGTCTTCTGTCGGCGGCATGTGAAAATCGTGTCGAGGGACAATGGTCTAGTGTCAAGGTGCGCTAGAACAGATGCCAGGGACTGTCGCTGAACATTATATTCAGGACAGTCGCACAGAATGTGTTCCAGCGACGAAAAATTGAGGAAGCCGTTGTGCAGGGCGTATGAAAAGCGATATTCGCAGAGCTGCTCCATTACCCAAGGGGGCAATCTCCTTCATATATATATAAAGGATGGACATCCCGTGCAAACTTAATGCATAACTATGTAGAAAGCGAAGATAAGAGGAAAAAAAAGTCGCAGAGCCCCAACCCTTTTCTCGCCAGAGTCCATTCGTCGCACTTTAAATATTTTACAATACTCTCGTCGCAGGGTTCGCGAAGTGCGAGAACAGTGCCGAACAAAGCTCGGCTGGCCGTGTGTTTCGTGTTTTATTGTTTCTCTGTGGTTCTGGTTCGTCCTATCTTGCAGCATGGTAACTGCTCAGTGACCACGATATTTCCGCTTTCAAACGGGACAGCGGTACACGAGAATATGAAAACTCGAAATGCATCGATAGCGGTGAAACAAAGGATGTTTCAGGAGTCGACAGTTCTGGCAAAGAGAACTTGTCTTCACCAGTGAATCGCTTGATGTTCCAAGTACGACCGCCACGGGTAAATATTTCAGTGCATAACGTGACACATGAGCGAGTAGTTAAGGAAGACGTGCTTGTTATTTCTGCGTGGTTTGACAGCAGAAGCGATTTATCTCGAGGTCTCCCGCAGAGTTCCGTTGTACGGAAACTGAGTTTGAAAATAAATAAAGTTATTACTTCGTCGACGAATAAAATCCAATAACAGTTCAGTGCAGCGGGGACACGACCAGAAAGATGTAATTCAGGTGCACTGTGGTTCCACAACGATCACAATGCAGTTACGGCATCGAGTCGGCGTACACGTGTTGTTACGTATCTGTACCACCCTCGCATATGTGCCGGTTGTTGGCTCTGATCTCCGCGGATTTACACGACTAATAACAAACGCTATCCAAAGTGCCCTCGCTGCAACATACGTACGTCTTCAAGCGCATGATTCTTTTAATAAACCGAATTCATTCCTTTGGCTCATTCTTCCGTTTTAAAGCAAACAGCCTTCGTTGGTTCTTTCGCTCGCGTTTTTTTTTTTTTGTCTTTTTTAGTCGAACGTTCTTCGCCAAACGTCCACTTTTGAGAAGCACGTGTTTTGTGGCGTCCGCCGGCTTAGATGTCGTATTTCGGTGCTGAGGCTGTGTCACGTTTTCACCGCCGCTAAATATTTTCTCGATTTCTGGTGGAAGCTCTCGCGTGAGTAATACGCATTTCAATGACGTGTGCTTGCCTATTAAATTAAACCTATTAAATCGACGCTTTCTTTGGGGAATCCTCCCGGACTTCCCTGACAGTGGCTGCCGGATGCTGCTGCTGCTGCTGCTGTCTCGCTAAATAGCTCGCACTTAATGAAAAAAAAAAATGAATTACTTTCTCGATGGTGGGGGCGAATCTCGGTCTCTGTAACCACCAGGCCACAATCGCGCGTACATTTCTCATACTGTCGACGCCAAATGAGCTCTTTGACATAATCGCCGCGTTTGTCACATTAAGTACAGACGATTTTATATTCGTTTCATGGGCGCCGCCATCTTGGGCTGTTACACAAAGAATTTCTATGTTTTATTAGAAGTAAAGTGACGTAACGTGGTCGCGAAACGCCGAACACATTTATACAACTATTTTCATGCTTGCGAATCGAGCGTAGTAATGTACACTTCGTCGTTAAAGACAGAAAACGGCAGCGTTAGCAGCCCAATATGGCGGCACCTAAACGCTTCCATACAGTAGTCTATAGCACGGATGCGCGTCAGCGAGGCGCATGCGTCAGTTTCCTTTACTCCAGAGATCCAGCAATGAAGTGGTCAAACTTATAGCACTACTAGCAAGCCAAATAATTCTGGTTTATTTATTTTTAAACGAGAAACAAGTAATTTATTAGTGATTGTTCTGAACTTCCCCATACAGCGCTCACGGGTGCAAAATTTGAAGCATTTGTCGAATTTCGTGAGCTTCAGCACAGGTTTGTAATAAACGACGCCATGTTATACAGAAGTCGTGCAAAATCCATCAGCCATGTTGATATGATGAATTGAATTCTGTGGTTTAACCTGCCAAGCCCACGTTTTGATTGCGAGGGAAACCGTAGTGGGGGACTCCGGATGAATTTTGACCACCCGGGGATCTTTAACGTGCCCCCAATGCTCGAGACACGGGCGTTGAGGACACGTTGATGATACATGTCACACCCGCGAAAAGTTACACGCTCGAAAAACCTCCTTGTACGCTTGTTTATATGTAATACACAGTAATTCATTTTTTTTGAACAAGATGTATTTGTATGAGACGTCTGTAGAAAACATTAAGATATTCCTGGATAAAAAAATCAAATACCTTCGCAGAACTGAAAAAAAAAATTATGTACTGCCGACAGCCATTTTGTCTCTGCATGCTTCGGTCGTAAACGCTGCAAAGTTCGGTAAAATTTGTGCATGAAGGCGTGCTTGAATCTGTCATATTGTTTGACCGACTCAACTTTTCTTCGCATCACGATCGACCAATGGCAAAGGAGGCTCTGTTTATGTTTTCTTTTTTCATCTGTAAAGGAATACATTTTTCTAGACAACTAACGTTGAATAACCGAGTGCGGACGGACAGAACAAAAAATAATTAAATTATGGAATTTTACATGCCAAAACCACTTTCTGATTATGAGGCACGCCGTAGTGGAGGACACAGGAAATTTTGAACACCTGCGGTATTTTAACGTGCACCTAAATCTAAGTACATGGGTGTTTTCGCATTTCGCCCCCATCCAAATGCGGCCGCCGTGGCCGGGATTCTATCCCGCGACCTTATGAGTTGAGTTGAGTTGTTGTAGGCTACTGGTGGGATTAGCCTTGCAGTTGCTGCCGGCAATTGCTCCACCGTAGCGTCACTTAAAATAAATAAATCACATATTCAGACACAGACCTCCCAATTACAAATGGTCACTCCTCAGTTCACCATGTGGAAGCCAAATCCGTGTCTTGTAGGTAATTTAACAGAAGGCGAGAGCTCAGCAGCCCAACACCATAGCCACTGAGCAACCACGGCGGGTACGGACAGAACAACTGTTTATTTTAGGCTGTAAATATTCATGTGCACAGTTTTACAAGTTACTGTCATTTGTGCTGTTACTAGTATATCAATAAACTTCCCTTATTATATCTGTAAGACAACGTTTATACGCATTGTATTCATGACAGTGTTTATGTTAGTCCATGTCTATACAAGCCAAGCTTGCGCTTCATGATTATCGTTGAACTGCAGTGTACCGGACACGGATTTTCCTTGCATGTCATGTAATTTGTATCGAAGGCATTGAAATGTTAGTGCGTCTTATTCGTTTGGGGCATAATAATTTACTTTCTAAACAGACATTTAGAGGATGCGGCCACAAGAAGAGTCAGCGTCTCCATTTATAATAAATTCGTGTTATCCATTGTTGCTTTTCACGACTTGCCACGGTAATAAGCGAGGTAGCCAAAAGTGTACTCAGTCCGTGGTGAGCTTTCCTGACGTCCACTTGTTCCGGTGCTCCGATGGGCTGTGTAGTTTTTCTGCCAAACTC